>NC_086449.1:4609698-4718270 GCF_028390025.1 Pseudophryne corroboree | reverse complement strand
GTAAATTCTATTTCTCGTGACGTCCGTAGTGGATGCTGGGGACTCCGTCAGGACCATGGGGATTATACCAAAGCTCCCAAACGGGCGGGAGAGTGCGGATGACTCTGCAGCACCGAATGAGAGAACTCCAGGTCCTCCTCCTTAGCCAGGGTATCAAATTTGTAGAATTTTACAAACGTGTTCTCCCCTGACCACGTAGCTGCTCGGCAGAGTTGTAATGCCGAGACCCCTCGGGCAGCCGCCCAAGATGAGCCCACCTTCCTTGTGGAGTGGGCATTGACAGATTTAGGCTGTGGCAGGCCTGCCACAGAATGTGCCAGTTGAATTGTGCTACAAATCCAACGAGCAATCGTCTGCTTAGAAGCAGGAGCACCCAGCTTGTTGGGTGCATACAGTATAAACAGCGAGTCAGATTTTCTGACTCCAGCCGTCCTTGAAATATATATTTTCAATGCTCTGACAACGTCCAGCAACTTGGAATCCTCCAAATCGCTAGTAGCCGCAGGCACCACAATAGGCTGGTTCAGGTGAAACGCTGATACCACCTTAGGCAGAAAATGAGGACGCGTCCTCAATTCTGCCCTGTCCGAATGGAAAATCAGATATGGGCTTTTATACGATAAAGCCGCCAATTCCGACACTCTCCTGGCTGAAGCCAGGGCCAGTAGCATGGTTACTTTCCATGTAAGATATTTCAAATCTACCGATTTGAGTGGCTCAAACCAATGGGATTTGAGAAAATCCAAAACTACATTGAGATCCCACGGTGCCACTGGGGGCACAACCGGGGGCTGTATATGTAGTACTCCTTTTACAAAAGTCTGGACTTCAGGAACTGAAGCCAATTCTTTCTGGAAGAAAATCGACAGGGCCGAAATTTGAACCTTAATGGACCCTAATTTGAGGCCCATAGACAATCCTGTTTGCAGGAAATGTAGGAATCGACCCAGTTGAAATTCCTCCGTTGGGGCCTTCCTGGCCTCACACCATGCAACATATTTTCTCCAAATGCGGTGATAATGTTGTGCAGTCACCTCCTTCCTGGCTTTGACCAGGGTAGGGATGACCTCTTCCGGAATGCCTTTTTCCCTTAGGATCCGGCGTTCAACCGCCATGCCGTCAAACGCAGCCGCGGTAAGTCTTGGAATAGACACGGTCCCTGCTGAAGCAGATCCCTTCTTAGAGGTAGAGGCCACGGATCTTCCGTGAGCATCTCCTGAAGTTCCGGGTACCAAGTCCTTCTTGCCAGTCCGGAGCCACTAGTATCGTTCTTACTCTCCTTTGCCGTATAATTCTCAGTACCTTGGGTATGAGAGGCAGAGGAGGGAACACATACACTGACTGGTACACCCATGGTGTTACCAGAGCGTCCACAGCTATTGCCTGAGGGTCTCTTGACCTGGCGCAACACCTGTCCAGTTTTTTGTTGAGGCGGGACGCCATCATGTCCACCATTGGTCTTTCCCAATGGACTACAATCATGTGGAAGACTTCTGGATGAAGTCCCCACTCTCCCGGGTGAAGATCGTGTCTGCTGAGGAAGTCTGCTTCCCAGTTGTCCACTCCCGGGATGAACACTGCTGACAGTGCTATCACATGATTTTCCGCCCAGCGAAGAATCCTTGCAGCTTCTGCCATTGCCCTCCTGCTTCTTGTGCCGCCCTGTCTGTTTACGTGGGCGACTGCCGTGATGTTGTCCGACTGGATCAACACCGGCTGACCCTGAAGCAGAGGTTTTGCAGGCTTAGAGCATTGTAGATTGCTCTTAGTTCCAGTATATTTATGTGAAGAGACGTTTCCAGGCTTGACCACACGCCCTGGAAGTTTCTTCCTTGTGTGACCGCTCCCCAGCCTCTCAGGCTGGCATCCGTGGTCACTAGGACCCAGTTCTGTATGCCGAATCTGCGGCCCTCTAACAGATGAGCACTCTGCAACCACCATAGCAGAGAGATCCCCATTTTTCCCAGGACTCTTGTGCATTGATGCACAGACACTGTCCCTGGTTTTAGGAGGTTCCTGACGAGTTCGGATAACTCCCTGGCTTTCTCCTCCGGAAGAAATACCTTTTTCTGAACAGTGTCCAGAATCATCCCTAGGAACAGCAGACGTGTCGTCGGGATCAGTTGGGATTTTGGAAAATTCAGAATCCACCCGTGCTGTTGGAGCACTACTTGAGTTAGTGCTACTCCGACCTCCAGCTGTTCTCTGGATCTTGCCCTTATCAGGAGATCGTCCAAGTAAGGGGATAATTAATACGCCTTCTCTTCGAAGAAGGATCATCATTTCGGCCATTACCTTGGTAAAGACCCTGGGTGCCGTGGACAATCCAAACGGCAGCGTCTGAAACTGATAATGACAGTTTTGTACCACGAACCTGAGGTACCCTTGGTGTGAAGGGCAAATTGGGACATGAAGGTAAGCATCCTTGATGTCCAAGGACACCATAAAATCCCCTTCTTCCAGATTCGCTATCACTGCTCTGAGTGACTCCATCTTGAACTTGAATTTTTGTATGTACAGGTTCAGAGATTTCAGATTTAGGATAGGTCTTACCGAGCCGTCCGGCTTCGGTACCACAAATAGCGTGGAGTAATACCCCTTTCCCTGTTGTAGAAGGGGTACCTTGATTATCACCTGCTGAGAATACAGCTTGTGAATGGCTTCCAATACCGTCGCCCTGTCTGAGGGAGACGTTGGCAAAGCAGATTTTAGGAACCGGCGAGGGGAGACTTCTCGAATTCCAACCTGTAACCCTGAGATACTACCTGCAGGATCCAGGGGTCCACCTGCGAGTGAGCCCACTGTGCGCTGAAATTCTTGAGGCGACCCCCCACCGCCCCTGAGTCCGCTTGTAAGGTCCCAGCGTCATGCTGAGGCCTTTGCAGAAGCCGGGGAGGACTTCTGCTCCTGGGAAGGGGCTGCTTGCTGCAGTCTCTTACCCTTTCCTTTGCCTCGGGGCAAATATGAATGTCCTTTTGCTCGCTTGTTCTTATAGGAACGAAAGGACTGCGGCTGAAAAGACTGCGTCTTTTTCTGCTGGGAGGGGACTTGAGGTAAAAAGGTGGACTTCCCGGCTGTTGCCGTGGCTACCAAATCCGATAGACCGACCCCAAATAATTCCTCCCCTTTATACGGCAATACTTCCATATGCCGTTTGGAATCCGCATCGCCTGACCACTGTCGTGTCCATAGACTTCTTCTGGCAGATATGGACATCGCACTTACTCTTGATGCCAGAGTGCAGATATCCCTCTGTGCATCTCGCATATAAAGGAATGTATCCTTTAATTGCTCTATAGTCAATAAAATACTGTCCCTATCCAGGGTATCAATATTTTTAGTCAGGGAATCCGACCAAGCCACCCCAGCACTGCACATCCAGGCTGAGGCGATTGCTGGTCGCAGTATAACACCAGTATGTGTGTATATACTTTTTAGAGTATTTTCCAGCCTCCTATCAGCTGGATCCTTGAGGGCGGCCGTATCAGGAGACGGTAACGCCACTTGTTTGGATAAACGTGTGAGCGCCTTGTCCACCCTAGGGGGTGTTTCCCAGCGCGCCCTAACCTCTGGCGGGAAAGGGTATAACGCCAATAACTTCTTTGAAATTAGCACTTTTCTATCTGGGTTAACCCACGCTTCATCACACACGTCATTCAATTCCTCTGATTCAGGAAAAACTACAGGTAGTTTTTTCAGACCCCACATAATACCCCTTTTTGTGGTACTTGCAGTATCAGAGATATGCAAAGCCTCCTTCATTGCCGTGATCATATAACGTGTGGCCCTACTGGAAAATACGTTCGTTTCTTCACCGTCAACACTAGATTCGGTGTCCGTGTCTGGGTCTGTGTCGACCGACTGAGGCAAAGGGCGTTTGACAGCCCCTGACGGTGTTTGAGACGCCTGTACAGGTACTAACTGGTTTGCCGGTCGTCTCATGTCGTCAACCGACTTTTGCAGCGTGCTGACATTATCACGTAATTCCATAAACAAAGCCATCCATTCCGATGTCGACTCCCTAGGGGGTGACATCACCATTACCGGCAATTGCTCCGCCTCCACACCAACATCGTCCTCATACATGTCGACACACACGTACCGACACACAGCAGACACACAGGGAATGCTCTGATAGAAGACAGGACCCCACTAGCCCTTTGGGGAGACAGAGGGAGAGTTTGCCAGCACACACCAAAGCGCTATAATTATATAGGATTAGGAACAACCTTATATAAGTGTTGTTTCCTTATAGCTGCTTAAATATATATAATATCGCCAAAAAATGCCCCCCCTCTCTGTTTTTTACCCTGTTTCTGTAGTGCAGTGCAGGGGAGAGCCTGGGAGCCTTCCTAGCAGCGGAGCTGTGTAGGAAAATGGCGCTGTGTGCTGAGGAGATAGGCCCCGCCCCCTATTCCGGCGGGCTCTTCTCACGGTTTTTCTGAGACCTGGCAGGGGTGAAATATATCCATATAGCCTCATGGACTATATGTGATGTATTCTTTTTAGCCAGAAAGGTATTAACATTGCTGCCCAGGGCGCCCCCCCCAGCGCCCTGCACCCTCAGTGACCGCCGGTGTGAAGTGTGCCTGAGCGCAATGGCGCACAGCTGCAGTGCTGTGCGCTACCTCATGAAGACTGAAAAGCCTTCAGCCGCCGGTTTCTGGACCTCTTCTTACTTCGGCATCTGCAAGGGGGTCGGCGGCGCGGCTCCGGTGACCCATCCAGGCTGTACCTGTGATCGTCCCTCTGGAGCTAGTGTCCAGTAGCCTAAGAAGCAAATCCATCCTGCACGCAGGTGAGTTCACTTCTTCTCCCCTAGGTCCCTCGTTGCAGTGAGCCTGTTGCCAGCAGGACTCACTGAAAATAATAAAACTATCAAAACTTTTACTCTAAGCAGCTCTTTATGAGAGCCACCTAGATTGCACCCTGCTCGGACGGGCACAAAAACCTAACTAAGGCTTGGAGGAGGGTCATAGGGGGAGGAGCCAGTACACACCACCTAGTGGTCAAACTTTTAAATTTTGTGCCCTGTCTCCTGCGGAGCCGCTATTCCCCATGGTCCTGACGGAGTCCCCAGCATCCACTAGGACGTCAGAGAAATAATAATACTGAGTATACACTGATACCGGTCACACCGCTCTGTATAATAACACTGAGTATACGCTGATACCGGTCACACCACTCTGTATAATAACACTGAGTATATGCTGATACCAGTCACACCGCTCTGTATAATAATACTGAGTATACGCTGATACCGGTCACACCGCTCTGTATAATAATACTGAGTATACGCTGATACCGGTCACACCGCTCTGTATAATAATACTGAGTATACGCTGATACCGGTCACACCGCTCTGTATAATAATACTGAGTATACGCTGATACCGGTCACACCGCTCTGTATAATAACACTGAGTATACGCTGATACCGGTCACATCGCTCTGTATAATAATACTGAGTATACGCTGATACCGGTCACACCGCACTGTATAATAATACTGAGTATACGCTGATACCGGTCACACCGCACTGTATAATAATACTGAGTATACGCTGATACCGGTCACACCCCACTCTATAATAATACTGAGTATACGCTGATACCGGTCACACCGCTCTGTATAATAACACTGAGTATACGCTGATACCGGTCACATCGCTCTGTATAATAATACTGAGTATACGCTGATACCGGTCACACCGCACTGTATAATAATACTGAGTATACACTGATACCGGTCACACCGCACTGTATAATAATACTGAGTATACGCTGATACCGGTCACCCCGCACTGTATAATAACACTGAGTATACGCTGATACCGGTCACACCGCACTATATAATAATACTGAGTATACGCTGATACCGGTCACACCGCTCTGTATAATAACACTGAGTATACGCTGATACCGGTCACATCGCTCTGTATAATAATACTGAGTATACGCTGATACCGGTCACCCCGCACTGTATAATAACACTGAGTATACGCTGATACCGGTCACACCGCACTATATAATAATACTGAGTATACGCTGATACCGGTCACACCGCTCTGTATAATAACACTGAGTATACGCTGATACCGGTCACACCGCTCTGTATAATAATACTGAGTATACGCGGATAGTGGTCACACCGCTCTGTATAATAATACTGAGTATACGCTGATACCGGTCACACCACTCTGTATAATAATACTGAGTATACGCTGATACCGGTCACACCACTCTGTATAATAATGCTGAGTATACGCTGATACCGGTCACACCGCATTGTATAATAACACTGAGTATACGCTGATACCGGTCACACCGCTCTATATAATAATACTGAGTATACACTGATACCGGTCACACCGCTCTGTATAATAACACTGAGTATACACTGATACTGGTCACACCGCTCTGTATAATAATACTGAGTATACGCTGATACCGGTCACACCGCTCTGTATAATAACACTGAGTATACGCTGATACCGATCACACCGCTCTGTATAATAATACTGAGTATACGCTGATACCGATCACACCGCTCTGTATAATAACACTGAGTATACGCTGATACCGGTCACACCGCACTGTATAATAACACTGAGTATACGCTGATACCTGTCACACCGCTCTGTATAATAACACTGAGTATACGCTGATACCGATCACACCGCTCTGTATAATAACACTGAGTATACGCTGATACCGGTCACACCGCACTGTATAATAACACTGAGTATACGCTGATACCTGTCACACCGCTCTGTATAATAACACTGAGTATACGCTGATACCGGTCACACCGCTCTGTATAATAATACTGAGTATACGCTGATACCGGTCACACCGCTCTGTATAATAACACTGAGTATATGCTGATACCAGTCACACCGCTCTGTATAATAACACTGAGTATACGCTGATACCAGTCACACCGCTCTGTATAATAATACTGAGTATACGCTGATACCGGTCACACCGCTCTGTATAATAATACTGAGTATACGCTGATACCGGTCACACCGCTCTGTATAATAATACTGAGTATACGCTGATACCGGTCACACCGCTCTGTATAATAACACTGAGTATACGCTGATACCGGTCACATCGCTCTGTATAATAATACTGAGTATACGCTGATACCGGTCACACCGCTCTGTGTAATAATACTGAGTATACGCTGATACCGGTCACACCTCTCTGTATAATAATACTGAGTATACGCTGATACCGGTCACACCGCTCAGTATAGTAATACTGAGTATACGCTGATACCGGTCACACCACACTGTATAATAATACTGAGTATACGCTGATGCCGGTCACACCGCTCTGTATAATAACACTGAGTATACGCTGATACCGGTCACACCACTCTGTATAATAATACTGAGTATACGCTGATACCGGTCACACCGCACTGTATAATAATACTGAGTATACGCTGATACCGGTCACACCGCTCTGTATAATAATGCTGAGTATACGCTGATACCAGTCTCACCGCTCTGTATAATAATACTGAGTATACGCTGATACCGGTCACACCACTCTGTATAATAATACTGAGTATACGCTGATACCGGTCACACCGCACTGTATAATAATACTGAGTATACGCTGATACCGGTCACACCGCTCTGTATAATAATACTGAGTATACGCTGATGCCGGTCACACCGCTCTGTATAATAACACTGAGTATACGCTGATACCGGTCACACCACTCTGTATAATAATACTGAGTATACGCTGATACCGGTCACACCGCACTGTATAATAATACTGAGTATACGCTGATACCGGTCACACCGCTCTGTATAATAATGCTGAGTATACGCTGATACCAGTCTCACCGCTCTGTATAATAATACTGAGTATACGCTGATACCGGTCACACCACTCTGTATAATAATACTGAGTATACGCTGATACCGGTCACACCGCACTGTATAATAATACTGAGTATACGCTGATACCGGTCACACCGCTCTGTATAATAATACTGAGTATACGCTGATACCAGTCTCACCGCTCTGTATAATAATACTGAGTATACGCTGATACCGGTCACACCGCTCTGTATAATAACACTGAGTATACGCTGATACCGGTCACACCGCACTGTATAATAATACTGAGTATACGCTGATACCGGTCACACCGCTCTGTATAATAATACTGAGTATACGCTGATACCGGTCACACCGCTCTGTATAATAACACTGAGTATACGCGGATACCGGTCACACCGCTCTGTATAATAATACTGAGTATACGCTGATACCGGTCACACCGCACTGTATAATAATACTGAGTATACGCTGATACACGTCACACCGCTCTGTATAATAACACTGAGTATACGCTGATACCGGTCACACGGCTCTGTATAATAACACTGAGTATACGCTGATACTGGTCACACCGCTCTGTATAATAACACTGAGTATACGCTGATACCGGTCACACGGCTCTGTATAATAATACTGAGTATACGCTGATACTGGTCAAACCGCTCTGTATAATAACACTGAGTATACGCTGATACCGGTCACACCACACTGTATAATAATACTGAGTATACGCTGATACCGGTCACACCACACTGTATAATAACACTGAGTATACGCCGATACCGGTCACACGGCTCTGTATAATAATACTGAGTATACGCTGATACTGGTCAAACCGCTCTGTATAATAACACTGAGTATACGCTGATACCAGTCACACCGCTCTGTATAATAATACTGAGTATACGCTGATACCGGTCACACCACACTGTATAATAATACTGAGTATACGCCGATACCGGTCACACGGCTCTGTATAATAATACTGAGTATACGCTGATACTGGTCAAACCGCTCTGTATAATAACACTGAGTATACGCTGATACCAGTCACACCGCTCTGTATAATAACACTGAGTATACGCTGATACCAGTCACACCGCTCTGTATAATAACACTGAGTATACGCTGATACCGGTCACACCGCTCTGTATAATAATACTGAGTATACGCTGATACCGGTCACACCGCTCTGTATAATAACACTGAGTATACGCTGATACCGGTCACACCGCTCTGTATAATAATACTGAGTATACGCTGATACCGGTCACACCGCTCTGTATAATAATACTGAGTATACGCTGATACCGGTCAAACCCCTCTGTATAATAACACTGAGTATACGCTGATACCGGTTACACCGCTCTGTATAATAACACTGAGTATACGCTGATACCGGTCACACCGCTCTGTATAATAATACTGAGTATACGCTGATACCGGTCACACCACTCTGTATAATAATACTGACTATACGCTGATACCGGTCACACCACACTGTATAATAATACTGAGTATACGCTGATACCGGTCACACCACACTGTATAATAATACTGAGTATACGCTGATACCGGTCACACCGCTCTGTATAATAATACTGAGTATACGCTGATACCGGTCACACCGCTCTGTATAATAATACTGAGTATACGCTGATACCGGTCACACCACTCTGTATAATAATACTGACTGTACGCTGATACCGGTCACACCGCTCTGTATAATAACACTGAGTATACGCTGATACCGGTCACACCACACTGTATAATAATACTGAGTGTACGCTGATACCGGTCACACCGCTCTGTATAATAATACTGAGTATACGCTGATACCGGTCACACCGCTCTGTATGATAATACTGAGTATACGCTGATACCGGTCACACCGCACTGTATAATAATACTGAGTATACATACACTGATACCGGTCACACCACTCTGTATAATAATACTGACTATACGCTGATACCGGTCACACCACACTGTATAATAATACTGAGTATACACTGATACCGGTCACACCGCTCTGTATAATAATACTGAGTATACACTGATACCGGTCACACCACTCTGTATAATAATACTGACTATACGCTGATACCGGTCACACCGCTCTGTATAATAATACTGAGTATACGCTGATACCGGTCACACCGCTCTGTATAATAATACTGAGTATACGCTGATACCGGTCACACCGCTCTGTATAATAATACTGAGTATACGCTGATACCGGTCACACCGCTCTGTATAATAATACTGAGTATACGCTGATACCAGTCACACCGCTCTGTATAATAACACTGAGTATACGCTGATACCGGTCACACCGCTCTGTATAATAATACTGAGTATACGCTGATACCGGTCACACCGCACTGTATAATAATACTGAGTATACGCTGATACCGATCACACTGCTCTCTATAATAATACTGAGTATACGCTGATACTGGTCACACCGCCCTGTATAATAATACTGAGTATACGCTGATACCGATCACACCGCTCTCTATAATAATACTGAGTATACGCTGATACCGGTCACACTGCTCTGTATAATAACACTGAGTATACGCTGATACCGGTTACACCGCTCTGTATAATAACACTGAGTATACACTGATACCGGTCACACCGCTCTGTATAATAATACTGAGTATACGCTGATACCGGTCACACCGCTCTGTATAATAATACTGAGTATACGCTGATACCAGTCACACCGCTCTGTATAATAACACTGAGTATACGCTGATACCGGTCACACCGCTCTGTATAATAATACTGAGTATACGCTGATACCGGTCACACCGCTCTGTATAATAATTCTGAGTATACGCTGATACCGGTCACACCGCTTTGTATAATAATACTGAGTATACGCTGATACCGGTCACACCGCTCTGTATAATAATACTGAGTATACGCTGATACCGGTCACACCGCTCTGTATAATAATACTGAGTATACGCTGATACCGGTCACACCGCTTTGTATAATAATACTGAGTATACGCTGATACCGGTCACACCGCTCTGTATAATAATACTGAGTATACGCTGATACCGGTCACACCGCTTTGTATAATAATACTGAGTATACGCTGATACCGGTCACACCGCTCTGTATAATAATACTGAGTATACGCTGATACCGGTCACACCGCTCTGTATAATAATACTGAGTATACGCTGATGCCGGTCACACCGCTCTGTATAATAATACTGAGTATACGCTGATACTGGTCACACCGCTCTGTATAATAATACTGAGTATACGCTGATAACCGGTCACACCGCTCTGTATAATAATACTGAGTATACGCTGATACCGGTTACACCGCTCTGTATAATAATACTGAGTACAACGCTCTGTATAATGGTGGTCATTCCGAGTTGTTCGCTCGCAAGCCGTTTTTAGCAGCTTTGCACCCGCTAAGCCTACGCCTACTGGGAGTGAATCTTAGCATAGTAAAATTGCGAACGAAAGATTCGCAATATTGCGAAAACACATCTCTGTGCAGTTTCTGAGTAGCTCCAGACTTACTCGGCATCTGCGATCAGTTCAGAGCTTGTCGTTCCTGGTTTGACGTCACAAACACACCCAGCGTTCGCCCAGCCACTCCTCCGTTTCTCCAGCCACTCCCGCGTTTTTCCCAGAAACGGTAGCGTTTTTTCCCACACACCCATAAAACGGCCTGTTTCCGCCCAGAAACACCCACTTCCTGTCAATCACATTACGATCGCCTGAACGAAGAAAAAGACGTGAGTAAAATACCTAACTTCATAGCAAATTTGCTTGGCGCAGTCGCAGTGCGAACATTGCGCATGCGCACTAAGCGGAAAATCGCTGCGATGCGATGAAATTTACCGAGCGAACAACTCGGAATGACCCCCAATAATACTGAGTATACGCTGATACCGGTCACACCGCTCTGTATAATAATACTGAGTATACGCTGATACCGGTCACACCTCTCTGTATAATAATACTGAGTATACGCTGATACCGGTCACACCTCTCTGTATAATAATACTGAGTATACGCTGATACCGGTCACACCGCTCTGTATAATAATCCTGAGTATACGCTGATACCGGTCACACCGCACTGTATGATTATTTTGCGAACAACGAGGGACAGCTGTGCGCAGGTGACATAATGACGGACAGTGTGCGCAGGTGACATAATGATGGACAGTGTGCGCAGGTGACATAATGATGGACAGTGTGCTCAGGTGACACAATGTCGGACAGTGTGCGCAGGTGACACAATGACGGACAGTGTGCACAGGTGACATAATGACGGACAGCGTTGTGCAGGTGACATAATGACGGACAGTGTGCGCAGGTGACATAATGACGGACAGTGTGCGCAGGTGACATAATGACGGACAGCTGTGCGCAGGTGACATAATGACGGACAGCTGTGCGCAGGTGACATAATGACGGACAGCATTGTGCAGGTGACATAATGACGGACAGTATGCGCAGGTGACATAATGACGGACAATGTGCGCAGGTGACATAATGACGGACAGCTGTGCGCAGGTGACATAATGACGGACAGCTGTGCGCAGGTGACATAAGGACAGCTGTGCGCAGGTGACATAATGACGGACAGCTGTGCGCAGGTGACATAATGACGGACAGTGTGCGCAGGTGACATAATGACGGACAGCTGTGCGCAGGTGACATAATGACGGACAGCTGTGCGCAGGTGACATAAGTACAGCTGTGCGCAGGTGACATAATGAAGGACAGTGTGCGCAGGTGACATAATGACGGACAGCTGTGCGCAGGTGACATAAGGACAGCTGTGCGCAGGTGACATAATGACGGACAGCTGTGCGCAGGTGACATAATGACGGACAGTGTGCGCAGGTGACATAATGACGGACAGCTGTGCGCAGGTGACATAATGACGGACAGTGTGCGCAGGTGACATAATGACGGACAGTGTGCGCAGGTGACATAATGAAGGACAGTGTGCGCAGGTGACATAATGACGGACAGCTGTGCGCAGGTGACATAATGACGGACAGTGTGCGCAGGTGACATAATGACGGACAGCGTTGTGCAGGTGACATAATGACGGACAGTGTGCGCAGGTGACATAATTACGGACAGTGTGCGCAGGTGACATAAGGACAGCTGTGCGCAGCAAGTGACATAATGACGGACAGCTGTGCGCAGCAGGTGGCATAATGACGGACAGCTGTGCGCAGCAGGTGACATAATGACGGACAGCTGTGCGCAGCAGGTGACATAATGACGGACAGCTGTGCGCAGCAGGTGACATAATGACGGACAGTGTGCGCAGGTGACATAATGACGGACAGTGTGCGCAGGTGACATAATGACGGACAGCTGTGCGCAGCAGGTGACATAATGACGGACAGTGTGCGCAGGTGACATAATGAAGGACAGTGTGCGCAGGTGACATAATGACGGGAAGCTGTGCGCAGGTGACATAATGATGGACAGTGTGTGCAGGTGACATAATGACGGACAGCTGTGCGCAGGTGACATAATGACGGACAGTGTGCGCAGGTGACATAATGATGGACAGCTGTGCGCAGGTGACATAAGGACAGCTGTACGCAGGTGACATAATGACGGACAGCGTTGTGCAGGTGACATAATGACGGACAGTGTGCGCAGGTGACATAATGACGGACAGTGTGCGCAGGTGACATAATGACGGACAGCTGTGCGCAGGTGACATAAGGACAGCTGTGCGCAGGTGACATAATGACGGACAGCTATGCGCAGGTGACATAATGACGGACAGCTGTGCGCAGCAGGTGACATAATGACGGACAGCTGTGCGCAGCAGGTGACATAATGACGGACAGCTGTGCGCAGCAGGTGACATAATGACGGACAGCTGGGCGCAGCAGGTGACATAATGACGGACAGTGTGCGCAGGTGACACAATGACGGACAGTGTGCGCAGGTGACATAATGACGGACAGTGTGTGCAGGTGACATAATGACGGACAGCTGTGCGCAGCAGGTGACATAATGACGGACAGCTGGGCGCAGCAGGTGACATAATGACGGACAGTGTGCGCAGGTGACACAATGACGGACAGTGTGCGCAGGTGACATAATGACGGACAGTGTGCGCAGGTGACATAATGACGGACAGTGTGCGCAGGTGACATAATGAAGGACAGTGTGTGCAGGTGACATAATGACGGACAGCTGTGCGCAGGTGACATAATGACGGACAGTGTGCGCAGGTGACATAATGAAGGACAGTGTGCGCAGGTGACATAATGACGGACAGTGTGCGCAGGTGACATAATGACGGACAGTGTGCGCAGGTGACATAATGAAGGACAGTGTGTGCAGGTGACATAATGACGGACAGTGTGCGCAGGTGACATAATGAAGGACAGTGTGCGCAGGTGACATAATGACGGACAGTGTGCGCAGGTGACATAATGAAGGACAGTGTGCGCAGGTGACATAATGACGGACAGTGTGCGCAGGTGACATAATGACGGACAGTGTGCGCAGGTGACATAATGACGGACAGTGTGCGCAGGTGACATAATGAAGGACAGTGTGCGCAGGTGACATAATGACGGACAGTGTGCGCAGGTGACATAATGACGGACAGTGTGCGCAGGTGACATAATGACGGACAGTGTGCGCAGGTGACATAATGAAGGACAGTGTGCGCAGGTGACATAATGACAGACAGCTGTGGCCTTGTTTATATTTGTAAGGCATTGCACAGTCGCAGGGAGGGGCAGGAAAATGGCTGTGCGATTCCGTAGACGCCTCCTGCACGCACGTGCAAGGTCCGAGCAGCCGCAGATCACCATCATTACAACGGTGGAAATTTGCGCTGTTTCCAGACTGCAGTAAGCCTGCATATGATGACGCTTACGCAGACTGGCCGTAGGACCTGGACACCCGGGTCCCGGAAGTCTGCGTTCGACGACACACCTAGAAAACAAGGGCGACGCTTTTGAGGCCTCTGTTTTGAAGAATGGTGCCGGGTGCCGCCCCCCAATCACCGCAGCATGTCAGTCATGCAGCGGATGACGGTGGGCTGCGAATAATACATGGGGGTTACATACATATGTGAATACGCCCTCTGTGCGGATGCTGTAATAATAATAGAGAGCCGGGCACCTACGTTTCAGGCAGGTCAGGATCCGGGTTCCCAGCTGGATGAGCGCACTCCGGTTCTCCTTCTCCTTAGGGATGTAGGAATAAGCCTCGCTCATCTCACTCTCCGCCTTACTGTCCCCCCTCTTCCCCTTTGTCTCCGGTAACTCCAGGACCTCGGATTTCTCCTCCACTCCATTCTGCACCTTCCCTTGAGACATAGCGACTGGGACTGCCTCTGGGAACCCATCCTTATATACCGGTGTCTAGATAAGAGCCACACCTGGCAGAGCACAGCCCAGCTCTGCAATATTGTCTGTGTGAAAACACAACAGGGATTGTTTAGTGATGTGTTGTGTACACGAGAGGGGGGTGTTCCTGGAGATAAGAACCTCATACCTGTAAACGGGACAATGCAGAGGCTACTGAGGTATGGGGGACGTGTGTGTACATCGGTCAGGGAGACTGTGACGGTAACACCTGTAAGCGCAGACCTGCTACACCTGAGAGGCGTGTCGTGACAATGGCCGACATCCAGGTGTAAATGAGCCTTAAAGCAGTAAGACGCTGAGGCCGGGATGTAATGGAAGCCGATCAAAGCCAAACGTCCGGTTTTATCCAGCTAGAGCCGCAAACATCGGAGATTTTTCAACGCCGGCTAATGTACTAGCGTACGAATACCGGACTTCCAGCTCCAACGTAGAGATTGTGATGAAAAGACGGATCCAGAAGTTTTGCCCGTGTTAAGGGCCTAGGTGGTCATTCCGAGTTGATCGCACGTAGCAACTTTTTGCTGCTTGTGCGATCAACTAGATGCCGCCTATGGGGGAGTGTATTATAGCGTAGCAGGGCTGCGGCTTGTGCAGTCCCGCTATGCTAAAAAAGTTTTGTGCAGAGCAAGACCAGCCCTGCAGTTACTTACCCAGTGCGACGGATCCAGCGATGAAGGTCGTGGTCCTGACGTCAGAAATCCGCCCTCCGTTCTCCTGGACACGCCTGCGTTCGCCTTACCATGCCTGGGAAAAGGTGAGTAGACGCCCCGATGCTTCTTCTTGCGATCGGACCTGCGATCGTGGTCTTCGGTCCTGGCGTCGTTGCCCAGCGATGGACGGACCCCACCATGTAATCCTAAGGATAGCAAATTCTGCTGAATTAGGCCCAAATTACAATACTCGTCCGATGTTCCAAGTCGGACACAAAACTGCTCTAAATCTCTCAAAGAATATAGAGGTGTTTTTGGGGGGCGAGCTGGTAGTGAAATCTATGCTGGAAATGATTTACAAGTCACTTCTCAGGCACATCTGCAATAAATAAACACCGTACAATACATTTTGACACTTGAAAAAACGACAACTTTGATCTCTAAAAATAGCCCAAAGGGATGTATTAGACGTATCAGGACGCACAAGCAGCTTATGCTGATTTACGTGATATGCGTCATGTCTATATTCTGTGTGTAATTGCAACTGCATCGCCATACCTAATTATATTACAGCTGGAATAGACTGTAGCGTAACACTTTGTATGCAGATACAGTTGCTATTACACATTATATAGGCGTAGTAGACAGTATTTACCCTGCACGTAAACAATTTTTAGCCCCAAGTATATAACAGCTACATAACGGTGGTAAGGGGCAATTGGGGAGATTTCTCAGCTGTTCAGGGAGTCAGGGAGATCGCTGCTATTTCAGGGAGTCTCCCTCACAATCAGGGAGAGATAGCAGTACAGCGTGTGGTCAGTATATACTGTAAGTACGCTGCAGTCTGCAGGGTAGGTGCTTGCTGACAGCAGCCATCGGCTGACTGTGACAACAACAAAGAGCTGATATAAACCACGTGTGACGGCTCAGACTCCGGCCCCAGGGTTCAACAAAACTCACACGAGTAAACCTTTACTGATATTTACATGTTATGGATCAATGCAGCAACGCTATTGGTCAATTAGAGTCATGTGACACTGAACTCCGCAGGGGCTGCAATATATCCAACAGGCCGGAGACACAGACGGACACAGCAGCGCATGGCGGGAATAGCGCCCAAGGGAAGGAAGTGGCTGGAAGACCGTTGAAACTGCGTCATTACGGTGTATTGTTATCGGGAGATTGATTGCAGTGTTGGGGACCTTGGGTTGCTGTCTCCGCAGGCTCTTGCACACATCACAGCACGCCTGATTTACTACCATATGCTAATGTACAGATGTGAAGTTGCGCATTTTTGCGTATGTCCAGAGTGACGCAGGAACAGAGGAGCTAGGTATGGATAGTGCAGTAAGGGGCTAGCCCCGCAGAAGTGCGGAAATCGCATGCGATTGCTGTTTAAGAGCCGGCGGGTGGTGGTGACAGGGCGTCGATGCCACGTTTTGTGGGCATGGATGCACCGTTTTGTCCAGCCGCTGCGACCCAAAAGATGGCGGCCCTCCGTCTGCCTTGGTAGCAATGCGCTCGCATGTTAGTGCGGGGGGAGGGGCAGGAACTGGCATGCAGGGCGGACTTGCCCTGTGCTGGGCGTCCCCCCGCATGTTAGAGATGAAGGTTGCAGTTGTGCGATTTGTCTCTTGCTGAATCGGTCCCTAAATCCGGCAGTACGGGTAGCGGGAGACGATACGCAGAAGGAATTTAAAGGGAAAAAAAAGATTTCTGAGAAAGTTGTGGTAACATTTTTGTGCATCGTATCCTACAGTGACGCCAAACGTCTCACACTCATAGCGTTCTCCGTCACTTGGCCACGCGCTGTCAGTACACGTTGCGGAGTGTGTGCAGTGTAAGACAGCAGTTTGTTGCAATGAATCTGTGAGGAATGACTGAGGGTAGGGGCGACGGGCAATTCTCCTTCTGCCATATTGCGGAAGTAGTGTGAATGTCTGAGAAAAGTGTTGAACATGGACTCTATGGGGGTCATTCTGACCCGTTCGCTCGCTGCTTTTTGTCGCAGCCGAGTGAACGGGTCCCTACAGCGCTTACACTGGCACGGTAGTGCGATGGCGCATGCCAGATGGCCGAAGGCCATAGCAGGGCTGCGATCGCCTCTGCCTGAATGACAGGCAGAGATGATCGCTGGGTGGGAGGGGACAGGACGGCAACGTTTGGCCGCCGTTTTGTGGGAGCGGTCCGGCCAACGCAGGCATGGCCTGACTGAACGGGGGGGCCGCTGCGGGACGGGGAACGACGCTAAAGCTGCGCTGGTCGGGAGCTACTCTTGAAGTGCAAAGGCACCGCCGCTGTGCAATGCCTTTGCACTTCGGGGGGGGGGGGGGTGGACTGACATGCGGGACGGACTAGCCCTGTGCTGGGCGTCTCCCCACATGTCAGCGTGAATGATCGTAGCTGTGCTAAATTTAGCACAGCTACGATCCACTCGGAATGACCCCCTATAACCCTGAGCTCAGGAGAACGGGAGCCAGAAACATAGAGGGCTAATGCAGAATTCATTGTAAGTCTGTTTGTGAAGCGTTTGTGGCAAACATGGATATAGCCACGTATGTGTGATCCGATCTCCAGTACTAGAAAGCTGGGAGGTGTGGGTATCTCCTGCGGCCCCCCCATAGATCAGATATGCACAGGGGATACTCCCCCCCCCCCCCCCCCCCCCCCCTCCTGCTTCTGCAAAAGTCCTTTTGTATAGAAAAGTATCACAGGATAAGATAAATGATTCCCAGATATCATTGCACAATCATTTGTTTATTTATTGACAGTTACCCATATAGCGCACACACATGCCACAGCGCTTTACACTGCATACTTGCAGAGTTGCTCACATCAGTTCTTGCCCTGTGGAGCTTACACTCTATATTACACTCTATACACTCTGTATTACTTGCCACATGTACCCTCTAGAGTTATTTCTTTTATTCGTTTTAACATAATTAAAATAACCTTCCAGTATGTGCTTGGGTTGTGGTAGGAGACTGGAGCAACTGGCGGAAGCCCAAGCACACATGGGGAGAACATACAAACTCCACACATACATCCCCGTCAGCGCTGTGCCTACCATATTATATTTCCTAGATGTCTATATGATGAATGTCGGCTGTCGACTTATCGTACCCGAAATAGACACAGGACTCTGACTTTGGCACATGAAGGAGGTCACCATACCAAACCAACGGGCTTGGTATGCTGTATCTGTACAGCCTGTCATATTGTCTGCTTCTTATGTCACCCGGACGTAGGCGGATCTATACCATCCCTATGTATAGCACTCTGGGAGTTTATGACACGTAATATGGAAATATTGTCCTCTGACAATCATTTGCCTGGTAGCTGCTGCTTATAGCTACTGAAGGAGGGGAAAGGTTAGTTGGCTCAGGGTAGGTTCCCAGTTATTCAGGGTATATTCCCAGTTATTCAGGGTAGGTTCCCAGTTATTCAGGGTAGGTTCCCTCAGAGTAGGTTCCCAGTTATTCAGGGTAGGTTCCCTCAGGGTAGGTTCCCAGTTATTCAGGGTATATTCCCAGTTATTCAGGGTAGGTTCCCTCAGGGTAGGTTCCCAGTTATTCAGGGTAGGTTCCCAGTTATTCAGGGTAGGTTCCCAGTTATTCAGGGTAGGTTCCCAGTTAGGGCAATTATTAGAACTTAGGGCCTAATTCAGTATCAGTTGCATTTGTGCTAAATTAGCGAAACTGCAGCTGCTTGCGATGAATTGCGATCCACTTACGGAAGATCGCAGGTTTGTGGAAGCCCCCCCCCCCCTGCATACACAGCCACCCAGAAAATGGTCCGGACACGCCTGCGTTGTCTGATATTCATCCCCTGTACCAGACCGCAAGGATTCGCTGGCACTAAACGAAGGGAGAATAGGCCCTGAACTCCGATACCTTGGATCATTCACCGATTTTACAGCTGAGTGGAATCCTGGGTCGGTGGGTTCATAACCCTGATTGTGCATTCACGTACTGACGTTGCCGCAGATTCGGGCCCCTAACATGGAAAGAAAAGTGTAAATACATAGATTCAATTTATTTAAAAGGCAACATGTAAAATCTTCATTTATTTTGAATCTGTTATTGCCATGGGTTGCTGGAAATACTGATTACAGTAACATAAGCCCTAATATATGTCTGTACACCTGTCTGTCTGTCTGTCTGTACACCTGTCTGTCTGTCTGTACGTACGCCTGTCTGTCTGTCTGTCCGCCTGTCTGTCTGTCTGTACGCCTGTCTGTCTGTACGCCTGTCTGTCTGTCTGTCTGTCTGTCCGCCTGGCTGTCTGTCTGTACGCCTGTCTGTCTGTCTGTCTGTCTGTACGCCTGGCTGTCTGTACGCCTGTCTGTACGCCTGTCTGTCTGTCTGTATGCCTGGCTGTCTGTCTATCTGTCTATCTGTACGCCTGTCTGTCTGTTTGTCTGTACGTACGCTTGGCTGTCTGTCTGTCTGTCTGTCTGTCTGTACGCCTGTCTATACGCCTGTCTGTCTGTACGCCTGGCTGTCTGTCTGTCTCTTGTGCAAGTAACCGTGGATACAGTAAGATCTCAATGCAGGTAATGCCCAGACAGGAAACCCCTCTCTATACACGCTGTACTATTGTCTCTGTGCCCTGGGCAGCGTCTATATACACTGCGTGCACTGGGCAGCCCCCTATTGTCTCTGTGCCCTGGGCAGCCTCTATATACACTGTGTGCCCTGGGCAGCCCCCTATTGTCTCTGTGCCCTGGGCAGCGTCTATATAGACTGTGTGCCCTGGGCAGCCCCCTATTGTCTCTGTGCCCTGGGCAGCGTCTATATGCACTGGGCAGCCCCCTATTGTCTCTGTGCCCTGGGCAGCGTCTATATACACTGTGTGCACTGGGCAGCCCCCTATTGTCTCTGTGCCCTGGGAAGCGTCTATATACACTGTGTGCCCTGGGCAGCCCCCTATTGTCTCTGTGCCCTGGGCAGCATCTATATACACTGTGTGCACTGGGCAGCCCCCTATTGTCTCTGTGCCCTGGGCAGCGTCTATATACACTGTGTGCACTGGGCAGCCCCCTATTGTCTCTGTGCCCTGGGCAGCGTCTATATACACTGTGTGCCCTGGGCAGCCCCCTATTGTCTCTGTGCCCTGGGCAGCGTCTATATACACTGTGTGCACTGGGCAGCCCCCTATTGTCTCTGTGCCCTGGGCAGCGTCTATATACACTGTGTGCACTGGGCAGCCCCTATTGTCTCTGTGCCCTGGGCAGCGTCTATATACACTGTGTGCCCTGGGCAGCCCCCTATTGTCTCTGTGCCCTGGGCAGCCTCTATATACACTGTGTGCACTGGGCAGCCCCCTATTGTCTCTGTGCCCTGGGCAGCCTCTATATACACTGTGTGCCCTGGGCAGCCCCCTATTGTCTCTGTGCCCTGGGCAGCGTCTATATACACTGTGTGCACTGGGCAGCCCCCTATTGTCTCTGTGCCCTGGGCAGCCTCTATATACACTGTGTGCACTGGGCAGCCCCCTATTGTCTCTGTGCCCTGGGCAGCCTCTATATACACTGTGTGCCCTGGGCAGCCCCCTATTGTCTGTGCCCTGGGCAGCGTCTATATACACTGTGTGCACTGGGCAGCCCCCTATTGTCTCTGTGCCCTGGGCAGCCTCTATATACACTGTGTGCACTGGGCAGCCCCCTATTGTCTCTGTGCCCTGTGCAGCGTCTATATACACTGTGTGCCCTGGGCAGCCCCCTATTGTCTCTGTGCCCTGGGCAGCGTCTATATACACTGTGTGCCCTGGGCAGCCCCCTATTGTCTCTGTGCCCTGGGCAGCGTCTATATACACTGTGTGCCCTGGGCAGCCCCCTATTGTCTCTGTGCCCTGGGCAGCGTCTATATACACTGTGTGCACTGGGCAGCCCCCTATTGTCTCTGTGCCCTGGGCAGCGTCTATATACATTGTGTGCACTGGGCAGCCCCCTATTGTCTGTGCCCTGGGCAGCGTCTATATACACTGTGTGCACTGGGCAGCCCCCTATTGTCTCTGTGCCCTGGGCAGCGTCTATATACACTGTGTGCCCTGGGCAGCCCCCTATTGTCTCTGTGCCCTGGGCAGCGTCTATATACACTGTGTGCACTGGGCAGCCCTCTATTGTCTCTGTGCCCTGGGCAGCGTCTATATACACTGTGTGCACTGGGCAGCCCCCTATTATCTCTGTGCCCTGGGCAGCGTCTATATACACTGTGTGCACTAAGCAGCCCCCTATTGTCTCTGTGCCCTGGGCAGCCTCTATATACACTGTGCGCACTGGGCAGCCCCCTATTGTCTCTGTGCCCTGGGCAGCCTCTATATACACTGTGTGCACTGGGCAGCCCCCTATTGTCTCTGTGCCCTGGGCAGCGTCTATATACACTGTGTGCACTGGGCAGCCCCCTATTGTCTCTGTGCCCTGGGCAGCGTCTATATACACTGTGTGCCCTGGGCAGCCCCCTATTGTCTCTGTGCCCTGGGCAGCGTCTATATACACTGTGTGCACTAGGCAGCCCCCTATTATCTCTGTGCCCTGGGCAGCGTCTATATACACTGTGTGCCCTGGGCAGCCCCCTATTATCTCTATGCCCTGGGCAGCGTCTATATACACTGTGTGCCCTGGGCAGCCCCCTATTGTCTCTGTGCCCTGGGCAGCGTCTATATACACTGTGTGCCCTGGGCAGCCCCCTATTGTCTCTGTGCCCTGGGCAGCCTCTATATACACTGTGTGCACTGGGCAGCCCCCTATTGTCTCTGTGCCCTGGGCAGCGTCTATATACACTGTGTGCCCTGGGCAGCCCCCTATTGTCTCTGTGCCCTTGGCAGCCTCTATATACACTGTGTGCACTGGGCAGCCCTCTATTGTCTCTGTGCCCTGGGCAGCGTCTATATACACTGTGTGCACTGGGCAGCCCCCTATTGTCTCTGTGCCCTGGGCAGCGTCTATATACACTGTGTGCACTGGGCAGCCCCCTATTGTCTCTGTGCTCTGGGCAGCGTCTATATACACTGTGTGCCGTGGGCAGCCCCCTATTGTCTCTGTGCCCTGGGCAGCCTCTATATACACTGTGTGCCCTGGGCAGCCCCCTATTGTCTCTGTGCCCTGGGCAGCGTCTATATACACTCTGTGCACTGGGCAGCCCCCTATTGTCTCTGTGCCCTGGGCAGCGTCTATATACACTGTGTGCACTGGGCAGCCCTCTATTGTCTCTGTGCCCTGGGCAGCGTCTATATACTCTGTGTGCACTGGGCAGCCCTCTATTATCTCTGTGCCCTGGGCAGCGTCTATATACACTGTGTGCACTGGGCAGCCCCCTATTGTCTCTGTGCCCTGGGCAGCGTCTATATACACTGTGTGCACTGGGCAGCCCCCTATTATCTCTGTGACCTGGGCAGCGTCTATATACACTGTGTGCCCTGGGCAGCCCCCTGTTGTCTCTGTGCCCTGGGCAGCGTCTATATACTCTGTGTGCACTGGGCAGCCCTCTATTATCTCTGTGCCCTGGGCAGCGTCTATATACACTGTGTGCACTGGGCAGCCCCCTATTGTCTCTGTGCCCTGGGCAGCGTCTATATACTCTGTGTGCACTGGGCAGCCCTCTATTATCTCTGTGCCCTGGTCAGCCTCTATATACAATGTGTGCACTGGGCAGCCCCCTATTGTCTCTGTGCCCTGGGCAGCGTCTATATACTCTGTGTGCACTGGGCAGCCCCCTATTGTCTCTGTGCTCTGGGCAGCATCTATATACACTGTGTGCCCTGGGCAGCCCCCTATTGTCTCTGTGCCCTGGGCAGCGTCTATATACACTGTGTGCCGTGGGCAGCCCCCTATTGTCTCTGTGCCCTGGGCAGCGTCTATATACACTGTGTGCACTGGGCAGCCCCCTATTATCTCTGTGCCCTGGGCAGCGTCTATATACACTGTGTGCACTGGGCAGCCCCCTATTGTCTCTGTGCCCTGGGCAGCGTCTATATACACTGTGTGCACTGGGCAGCCCCCTATTATCTCTGTGCCCTGGGCAGCGTCTATATACACTGTGTGCCCTGGGCAGCCCCCTATTGTCTGTGCCCTGGGCAGCGTCTATATACACTGTGTGCCGTGGGCAGCCCCCTATTGTCTCTGTGCCCTGGGCAGCGTCTATATACACTGTGTGCACTGGGCAGCCCCCTATTGTCTCTGTGCCCTGGGCAGCGTCTATATACACTGTGTGCCGTGGGCAGCCCCCTATTGTCTCTGTGCCCTGTGCAGCGTCTATATACACTGTGTGCACTGGGCAGCCCCCTATTGTCTCTGTGCCCTGTGCAGCGTCTATATACACTGTGTGCCGTGGGCAGCCCCCTATTGTCTCTGTGCCCTGGGCAGCGTCTATATACACTGTGTGCACTGGGCAGCCCCCTATTGTCTCTGTGCCCTGGGCAGCGTCTATATACACTGTGTGCCCTGGGCAGCCCTCTATTGTCTCTGTGCCCTGTGCAGCGTCTATATACACTGTGTGCCCTGGGCAGCCCCCTATTGTCTCTGTGCCCTGGGCAGCCTCTATATACACTGTGTGCACTGGGCAGCCCCCTATTGTCTCTGTGCCCTGGGCAGCGTCTATATACTCTGTGTGCCCTGGGCAGCCCCCTATTGTCTCTGTGCCCTGGGCAGCCTCTATATACACTGTGTGCACTGGGCAGCCCCCTATTGTCTCTGTGCCCTGGGCAGCGTCTATATACACTGTGTGCACTGGGCAGCCCCCTATTGCCTCTGTGCCCTGGGCAGCCTCTATATACACTGTGTGCACTGGGCAGCCCTCTATTGTCTCTGTGCCCTGGGCAGCCTCTGTATACACTGTGTGCACTGGGCAGCCCCCTGTTGTCTCTGTGCCCTGGGCAGCCTCTATATACACTGTGTGCACTGGGCAGCCCCCTATTGTCTCTGTGCCCTGGGCAGCCTCTATATACACGGTGTGCACTGGGCAGCCCCCTATTGTCTCTGTGCCCTGGGCAGCCTCTATATACACTGTGTGCACTGGGCAGCCCCCTATTGTCTCTGTGCCCTGGGCAGCCTCTATATACACTGTGTGCACTGGGCAGCCCCCTATTGTCTCTGTGCACTGGGCAGCCTCTATATACACTGTGTGCACTGGGCAGCCCCCTGTTGTCTCTGTGTGCTCAGCCTTATGGCCCATTCTTTCCCCCGGGAACTCAAACACACAGAGGCTGATTAACATCCCTTCTGCAAGCATGAAAGTGCCATAGAAAGTGTCGTTAGTGCTGAAGTTGTGAAATAAATCGTAAAATAAATCCAGACGGAGTTTAATGACAGCGTCCTTCCAGTGACATTTTCAAAGCCATAAAATAATATAAAAAGAAAAGAAAAAAGGTTTCAGATTGTCCGAATGATGTTACATTCATTCTTATTGTGTCAGCAGAAAGAATGAGCCAGTCTTGCAGTAACCGGTTATACCCCGCTCCCGCTGCGGCAGGCTCTATATAAAGGCTGCTATGACCCTGTGATTGGGAAACTGTATTTCAAGTTAGACTTTTATTTACTTTTGAACTTTATTATATCTGCAATACTTCTTACACATCTGTGAGATCTTGTATGTAAAAGCCAAGTTATTCTGCCTTATTGTCCCTGTAGCAGCCTGGAACTACCAACCTTTACTACCAGACATCCAGCAATGCGCGGGCGCTTATAACTGAACTGGACTATGTTACTGTGTACAGAGCGCTGTATTCCGCAGGGGGGATGCCAGCAGTCATGTGTCACCCACTGCTGTCTCCCTCACCCTTGGGTCACCCACTGCTGTCACCCTCTCCTTGGAATCACCCTCACCCAGTCACCCACTGATGTCACCCTCTCCCTGTCACCCACTGCTATCAACCTTACCCTTGCATCACTGTCTCCCCGTCACCCACTGCTGTCATCTACTTGCTGACATCTCCCTCTCCCTGTCACCCACTGCTGTCACCCTTACCATTGCATCACCCTCACCCAGTCACCCACTGGTCACCCTCTCCCTGTCACCCATTGCTGTCATCTACTTGCTGACCTCTCCCTCTCCCTGTCACCCACTGCTGTCACCCTCTCCCTGGCTTCACCCACTACTGTCACTCTCTCCCTGGCATCATCCGCTGCTGTCACTCTCTCCCTGGCATCACCCACTCTGTCACTCTCTCCCTGGCATCACCCGCTGCTGTCACTCTCTCCCTGGCATCACCCGCTGCTGTCACTCTCTCCCTGGCATCATCCACTGCTGTCACTCTCTCCCTGGCATCACCCACTACTGTCACTCTCTCCCTGGCATCACCCGCTGCTGTCACTCTCTCCCTGGCCTCACCCGCTGCTGTCACTCTCTCCCTGGCCTCACCCGCTGCTGTCACTCTCTCCCTGGCATCACCCACTACTGTCACTCTCTCCCTGGCATCATCCACTGCTGTCACTCTCTCCCTGGCATCATCCACTGCTTTTACTCTCTCCCTGGCATCACCCACTACTGTCACTCTCTCCCTGGCATCACCCACTGCTGTCACCCTCTCCCTGTCACCCACTGATTTCATCCTCTCCCTGGTGTCACCCTCTCCCTGTCACCCCCCACCACTTCCCATCACCCTCTCCCTGTTATCCTGTGCCTCATCCTGTCACCCACACACTTCTCCATGTCTGCTTCTCCCCGTCACCCTCTCCCCATCACCCACTGCCTCTCCCAGTCTCCCTCTCTTTTCACCCTCTGCCATGTGGCATATTATGAACTTGGGGTGGGGAATTGAGGGGGCACAAAGCATATTTTTGCCCCTGGGCCCACCAATCACAAGTGCCGCCACTGCATATTGAGTATTGTTATTAGATGTTAGGTAATTATTCTTTGGTCATTTGGGGAGTTTTTCTTTTTATTGTTTTACATTTTATTTATGTGTGAGTGTCACTGACTATGGGTCTTTTGCATAGTATACTCCCGGGTTAAAGGCTAAATAGCTTTCCCCCCAATATTGGGAGCTATGTACTATTGATTAGGTTTTAATGTAGAAACAGCTTAAGATGCCCCTTTATTGATGGAATGTTGCTGACGCCCATACATGTATTAGTGTTTGTTTAATATTTCACTTTACTCATTTAGTTTTTGCATCTTTTATTTATTGTGCCCCTGTGTTGTTTCCGGCTCGCCCTCTCCCGCCCAGCAACCAATCAGGCAGAGGCGATCGCAGGGCTGAGACGGCCGTCGGCTGTCTGGCATGCGCTGGCGCACTGCGGCGCCGTCTCATGTGCAGTTCAGACCTGATTGGCTGCTGTGTGAAAATGCACAGCACCGATCAGGTCTGAATTAGGCCCGTAGTGGCTTGAGTTTTTGGGTTCCGTCTGACGGCGGATGCGGACAGCTTGTGGATTTGCTTTTGGTATGTCGTTCTCACAGATGGGAGGGATTTTATTTATTAACCTCTTTGGTTATAGAAAGCCTTTGGGGGGAATTCAATTGCGGGTGATGGGGAAAATTGCTGTTGCTGATGTGATTAAATGCCGACAACTGCAGCCCAATTTGCCCCCTTGGTCCTGCCGTTTTGCACCCATGTTCTGCCAAGAGTAAAAGCTACCCTGTGGGGTAACGAACGCTTTTGAGCAAGATCCTACTGGCGTAAAGTGGTTGTCGCACAAATTCTTCCAGTTCAGCGTTTTCCAGTGAGGTAACTGCCCAGAGCCACTGCCAGCGCCAAACACTAAAAAGAGTGAGTTATATTAAGTACTGATTATAGTTAATTAGATAGATGTACTTGCTGTCTTATTTATTCCATTCCAGGGTCCACGGTGTGTGGCTGTGATGTCTTCTGTATTTTATGCTGGCTTTTGGAGTTCATCTGATGTTTAGAACCAAGTAAATCGGAACCCGCACATCTCTAGCAATAATAATGGTCACTACAATAGTATCTGCTCACAGGTGTTATATTGGAACCCGCACATCTCTAGTAATAATAATGGTCACTACAATAATATCTGCTCACAGGTGTTATATTGGAACCCGCACATCTCTAGTAATAATAATGGTCACTACAATAGTATCTGCTCACAGGTGTTATATCGGAACCCGCACATCTCTAGTAATAATAATGGTCACTACAATAGTATCTGCTCACAGGTGTTATATTGGAAACCCGCACATCTCTAGTAATAATAATGGTCACAACAATAGTATCTGCTCACAGGTGTTATATTGGAACCCGCACATCTCTAGTAATAATAATGGTCACTACAATAGTATCTGCTCACAGGTGTTATATCGGAACCCGCACATCTCTAGCAATAATAATGGTCACTACAATAGTATCTGCTCACAGGTGTTATATCGGAACCCGCACATCTCTAGCAATAATAATGGTCACTACAATAGTATCTGCTCATAGGTGTTATATTGGAACCCGCACATCTCTAGTAATAATAATGGTCACTACAATAGTATCTGCTCACAGGTGTTATATTGGAACCCGCACATCTCTAGCAATAATAATGGTCACTACAATAGTATCTGCTCACAGGTGTTATATTGGAACCCGCACATCTCTAGCAATAATAATGGTCACTACAATAGTATCTGCTCACAGGTGTTATATTGGAACCCGCACATCTCTAGTAATAATAATGGTCACTACAATAGTATCTGCTCACAGGTGTTATATCGGAACCCGCACATCTCTAGTAATAATAATGGTCACTACAATAGTATCTGCTCACAGGTGTTATATCGGAACCCGCACATCTCTAGTAATAATAATGGTCACTACAATAGTATCTGCTCACAGGTGTTATATTGGAACCCGCACATCTCTAGTAATAATAATGGTCACTACAATAGTATCTTCTCACAGGTGTTATATCGGAACCCGCACATCTCTAGTAATAATAATGGTCACTACAATAGTATCTGCTCACAGGTGTTATATTGGAACCCGCACATCTCTAGTAATAATAATGGTCACTACAATAGTATCTGCTCACAGGTGTTGTATTGGAACCCGCACATCTCTAGTAATAATAATGGTCACTACAATAGTATCTGCTCACAGGTGTTATATTGGAACCCGCACATCTCTAGTAATAATAATGGTCACTACAATAGTATCTGCTCACAGGTGTTATATTGGAACCCGCACATCTCTAGTAATAATAATGGTCACTACAATAGTATCTGCTCACAGGTGTTATATTGGAAACCCGCACATCTCTAGTAATAATAATGGTCACTACAATAGTATCTGCTCACAGGTGTTCTATTGGAAACCCGCACATCTCTAGTAAAAATAATGGTCACTACAATAGTATCTGCTCACAGGTGTTATATCGGAACCCGCACATCTCTAGTAATAATAATGGTCACTACAATAGTATCTGCTCACAGGTGTTATATTGGAACCCGCACATCTCTAGTAATAATAATGGTCACTACAATAGTATCTGCTCACAGGTGTTATATTGGAACCTGCACATCTCTAGTAATAATAATGGTCACTACAATAGTATCTGCTCACAGGTGTTATATTGGAGCCCGCACATCTCTAGTAATAATAATGGTCACTACAATAGTATCTGCTCACAGGTGTTATATTGGAACCCGCACATCTCTAGTAATAATAATGGTCACTACAATAGTATCTGCTCACAGGTGTTATATTGGAACCCGCACATCTCTAGTAATAATAATGGTCACTACAATAGTATCTGCTCACAGGTGTTATATTGGAACCCGCACATCTCTAGCAATAATAATGGTCACTACAATAGTATCTGCTCACAGGTGTTATAATGGAACCCGCACATCTCTAGTAATAATAATGGTCACTACAATAGTATCTGCTCACATGTGTTATATTGGAACCCGCACATCTCTAGTAATAATAATGGTCACTACAATAATATCTGCTCACAGGTGTTATATCGGAAACCCGCACATCTCTAGTAATAATAATGGTCACTACAATAGTATCTGCTCACAGGTGTTATATCGGAACCCGCACATCTCTAGTAATAATAATGGTCACTACAATAGTATCTGCTCACAGGTGTTATATCGGAACCCGCACATCTCTAGTAATAATAATGGTCACTACAATAGTATCTGCTCACAGGTGTTATATTGGAACCCGCACATCTCTAGTAATAATAATGGTCACTACAATAGTATCTGCTCACAGGTGTTATATTGGAAACCCGCACATCTCTAGTAATAAATGAGCGCCTGAAATTTTTCGGGTTTTGTGTTTTGGTTTTGGGTTCGGTTCCGCGGCCGTGTTTTGGGTTCGAACGCGTTTTGGCAAAACCTCACCGAATTTTTTTTGTCGGATTCGGGTGTGTTTTGGATTCGGGTGTTTTTTTCAAAAAACACTAAAAAACAGCTTAAATCATAGAATTTGGGGGTCATTTTGATCCCAAAGTATTATTAACCTCAAAAACCATAATTTACACTCATTTTCAGTCTATTCTGAATACCTCACACCTCACAATATTATTTTTAGTCCTAAAATTTGCACCGAGGTCGCTGTGTGAGTAAGATAAGCGACCCTAGTGGCCGACACAAACACCGGGCCCATCTAGGAGTGGCACTGCAGTGTCACGCAGGATGTCCCTTCCAAAAAACCCTCCCCAAACAGCACATGACGCAAAGAAAAAAAGAGGCGCAATGAGGTAGCTGTGTGAGTAAGATTAGCGACCCTAGTGGCCGACACAAACACCGGGCCCATCTAGGAGTGGCACTGCAGTGTCACGCAGGATGTCCCTTCCAAAAAACCCTCCCCAAACAGCACATGACGCAAAGAAAAAAAGAGGCGCAATGAGGTAGCTGACTGTGTGAGTAAGATTAGCGACCCTAGTGGCCGACACAAACACCGGGCCCATCTAGGAGTGGCACTGCAGTGTCACGCAGGATGTCCCTTCCAAAAAACCCTCCCCAATCAGCACATGATGCAAAGAAAAAGAAAAGAAAAAAGAGGTGCAAGATGGAATTGTCCTTGGGCCCTCCCACCCACCCTTATGTTGTATAAACAAAACAGGACATGCACACTTTAACCAACCCATCATTTCAGTGACAGGGTCTGCCACACGACTGTGACTGATATGACGGGTTGGTTTGGACCCCCCCCAAAAAAGAAGCAATTAATCTCTCCTTGCACAAACTGGCTCTACAGAGGCAAGATGTCCACCTCATCTTCACCCTCCGATATATCACCGTGTACATCCCCCTCCTCACAGATTATCAATTCGTCCCCACTGGAATCCACCATCTCAGCTCCCTGTGTACTTTGTGGAGGCAATTGCTGCTGGTCAATGTCTCCGCGGAGGAATTGATTATAATTCATTTTAATGAACATCATCTTCTCCACATTTTCTGGATGTAACCTCGTACGCCGATTGCTGACAAGGTGAGCGGCGGCACTAAACACTCTTTCGGAGTACACACTTGTGGGAGGGCAACTTAGGTAGAATAAAGCCAGTTTGTGCAAGGGCCTCCAAATTGCCTCTTTTTCCTGCCAGTATAAGTACGGACTGTGTGACGTGCCTACTTGGATGCGGTCACTCATATAATCCTCCACCATTCTATCAATGTTGAGAGAATCATATGCAGTGACAGTAGACGACATGTCCGTAATCGTTGTCAGGTCCTTCAGTCCGGACCAGATGTCAGCATCAGCAGTCGCTCCAGACTGCCCTGCATCACCGCCAGCGGGTGGGCTCGGAATTCTGAGCCTTTTCCTCGCACCCCCAGTTGCGGGAGAATGTGAAGGAGGAGATGTTGACAGGTCGCGTTCCGCTTGACTTGACAATTTTGTCACCAGCAGGTCTTTCAACCCCAGCAGACCTGTGTCTGCCGGAAAGAGAGATCCAAGGTAGGCTTTAAATCTAGGATCGAGCACGGTGGCCAAAATGTAGTGCTCTGATTTCAACAGATTGACCACCCGTGAATCCTTGTTAAGCGAATTAAGGGCTGCATCCACAAGTCCCACATGCCTAGCGGAATCGCTCCCTTTTAGCTCCTTCTTCAATGCCTCCAGCTTCTTCTGCAAAAGCCTGATGAGGGGAATGACCTGACTCAGGCTGGCAGTGTCTGAACTGACTTCACGTGTGGCAAGTTCAAAGGGCATCAGAACCTTGCACAACGTTGAAATCATTCTCCACTGCACTTGAGACAGGTGCATTCCACCTACTATATCGTGCTCAATTGTATAGGCTTGAATGGCCTTTTGCTGCTCCTCCAACCTCTGAAGCATATAGAGGGTTGAATTCCACCTCGTTACCACTTCTTGCTTCAGATGATGGCAGGGCAGGTTCAGTAGTTTTTGGTGGTGCTCCAGTCTTCTGTACGTGGTGCCTGTACGCCGAAAGTGTCCCGCAATTTTTCTGGCCACCGACAGCATCTCTTGCACGCCCCTGTCGTTTTTTAAAAAATTCTGCACCACCAAATTCAAGGTATGTGCAAAACATGGGACGTGCTGGAATTTGCCCATATTTAATGCACACACAATATTGCTGGCGTTGTCCGATGCCACAAATCCACAGGAGAGTCCAATTGGGGTAAGCCATTCCGCGATGATCTTCCTCAGTTGCCGTAAGAGGTTTTCAGCTGTGTGCGTATTCTGGAAACCGGTGATACAAAGCGTAGCCTGCCTAGGAAAGAGTTGGCGTTTGCGAGATGCTGCTACTGGTGCCGCCGCTGCTGTTCTTGCGGCGGGAGTCCATACATCTACCCAGTGGGCTGTCACAGTCATATAGTCCTGACCCTGCCCTGCTCCACTTGTCCACATGTCCGTGGTTAAGTGGACATTGGGTACAACTGCATTTTTTAGGACACTGGTGAGTCTTTTTCTGACGTCCGTGTACATTCTCGGTATCGCCTGCCTAGAGAAGTGGAACCTAGATGGTATTTGGTAACGGGGGCACACTGCCTCAATAAATTGTCTAGTTCCCTGTGAACTAACGGCGGATACCGGACGCACGTCTAACACCAACATAGTTGTCAAGGACTCAGTTATCCGCTTTGCAGTAGGATGACTGCTGTGATATTTCATCTTCCTCGCAAAGGACTGTTGAACAGTCAATTGCTTACTGGAAGTAGTACAAGTGGGCTTACGACTTCCCCTCTGGGATGACCATCGACTCCCAGCGGCAACAACAGCAGCGCCAGCAGCAGTAGGCGTTACACGCAAGGATGCATCGGAGGAATCCCAGGCAGGAGAGGACTCGTCAGAATTGCCAGTGACATGGCCTGCAGGACTATTGGCATTCCTGGGGAAGGAGGAAATTGACACTGAGGGAGTTGGTGGGGTGGTTTGCGTGAGCTTGGTTACAAGAGGAAGGGATTTACTGGTCAGTGGACTGCTTCCGCTGTCACCCAAAGTTTTTGAACTTGTCACTGACTTATTATGAATGCGCTGCAGGTGACGTATAAGGGAGGATGTTCCGAGGTGGTTAACGTCCTTACCCCTACTTATTACAGCTTGACAAAGGGAACACACGGCTTGACACCTGTTGTCCGCATTTCTGGTGAAATACCTCCACACCGAAGAGCTGATTTTTTTGGTATTTTCACCTGGCATGTCAACGGCCATATTCCTCCCACGGACAACAGGTGTCTCCCCGGGTGCCTGACTTAAACAAACCACCTCACCATCAGAATCCTCCTGGTCAATTTCCTCCCCAGCGCCAGCAACACCCATATCCTCCTCATCCTGGTGTACTTCAACACTGACATCTTCAATCTGACTATCAGGAACTGGACTGCGGGTGCTCCTTCCAGCACTTGCAGGGGGCGTGCAAATGGTGGAAGGCGCATGCTCTTCACGTCCAGTGTTGGGAAGGTCAGGCATCGCAACCGACACAATTGGACTCTCCTTGTGGATTTGGGATTTCGAAGAATGCACAGTTCTTTGCTGTGCTGCTTTTGCCAGCTTGAGTCTTTTCATTTTTCTAGCGAGAGGCTGAGTGCTTCCATCCTCATGTGAAGCTGAACCACTAGCCATGAACATAGGCCAGGGCCTCAGCCGTTCCTTGCCACTCCGTGTGGTAAATGGCATATTGGCAAGTTTACGCTTCTCCTCCGACAATTTTATTTTAGGTTTTGGAGTCCTTTTTTTACTGATATTTGGTGTTTTGGATTTGACATGCTCTGTACTATGACATTGGGCATCGGCCTTGGCAGACGACGTTGCTGGCATTTCATCGTCTCGGCCATGACTAGTGGCAGCAGCTTCAGCACGAGGTGGAAGTGGATCTTGATCTTTCCCTAATTTTGGAACCTCAACATTTTTGTTCTCCATATTTTAATAGGCACAACTAAAAGGCACCTCAGGTAAACAATGGAGATGGATGGATTGGATACTAGTATACAATTATGGACGGGCTGCCGAGTGCCGACACAGAGGTAGCCACAGCCGTGAACTACCGCACTGTACTGTGTCTGCTGCTAATATATAGACTGGTTGATAAAGAGATAGTATACTCGTAACTAGTATGTATGTATAAAGAAAGAAAAAAAAACCACGGTTAGGTGGTATATACAATTATGGACGGGCTGCCGAGTGCCGACACAGAGGTAGCCACAGCCGTGAACTACCGCACTGTACTGTGTCTGCTGCTAATATATAGACTGGTTGATAAAGAGATAGTATACTCGTAACTAGTATGTATGTATAAAGAAAGAAAAAAAAACCACGGTTAGGTGGTATATACAATTATGGACGGGCTGCCGAGTGCCGACACAGAGGTAGCCACAGCCGTGAACTACCGCACTGTACTGTGTCTGCTGCTAATATATAGACTGGTTGATAAAGAGATAGTATACTCGTAACTAGTATGTATGTATAAAGAAAGAAAAAAAAACCACGGTTAGGTGGTATATACAATTATGGACGGGCTGCCGAGTGCCGACACAGAGGTAGCCACAGCCGTGAACTACCGCACTGTACTGTGTCTGCTGCTAATATATAGACTGGTTGATAAAGAGATAGTATACTCGTAACTAGTATGTATGTATAAAGAAAGAAAAAAAAACCACGGTTAGGTGGTATATACAATTATGGACGGGCTGCCGAGTGCCGACACAGAGGTAGCCACAGCCGTGAACTACCGCACTGTACTGTGTCTGCTGCTAATATAGACTGGTTGATAAAGAGATAGTATACTCGTAACTAGTATGTATGTATAAAGAAAGAAAAAAAAACCACGGTTAGGTGGTATATACAATTATGGACGGGCTGCCGAGTGCCGACACAGAGGTAGCCACAGCCGTGAACTACCGCACTGTACTGTGTCTGCTGCTAATATATAGACTGGTTGATAAAGAGATAGTATACTCGTAACTAGTATGTATGTATAAAGAAAGAAAAAAAAACCACGGTTAGGTGGTATATACAATTATGGACGGGCTGCCGAGTGCCGACACAGAGGTAGCCACAGCCGTGAACTACCGCACTGTACTGTGTCTGCTGCTAATACAGACTGGATGATAAAGAGATAGTATACTCGTAACTAGTATGTATGTATAAAGAAAGAAAAAAAAACCACGGTTAGGTGGTATATACAATTATGGACGGGCTGCCGAGTGCCGACACAGAGGTAGCCACAGCCGTGAACTACCGCACTGTACTGTGTCTGCTGCTAATATATAGACTGGTTGATAAAGAGATAGTATACTCGTAACTAGTATGTATGTATAAAGAAAGAAAAAAAAACCACGGTTAGGTGGTATATACAATTATGGACGGGCTGCCGAGTGCCGACACAGAGGTAGCCACAGCCGTGAACTACCGCACTGTACTGTGTCTGCTGCTAATATATAGACTGGTTGATAAAGAGATAGTATACTCGTAACTAGTATGTATGTATAAAGAAAGAAAAAAAAACCACGGTTAGGTGGTATATACAATTATGGACGGGCTGCCGAGTGCCGACACAGAGGTAGCCACAGCCGTGAACTACCGCACTGTACTGTGTCTGCTGCTAATATATAGACTGGTTGATAAAGAGATAGTATACTCGTAACTAGTATGTATGTATAAAGAAAGAAAAAAAAACCACGGTTAGGTGGTATATACAATTATGGACGGGCTGCCGAGTGCCGACACAGAGGTAGCCACAGCCGTGAACTACCGCACTGTACTGTGTCTGCTGCTAATATAGACTGGTTGATAAAGAGATAGTATACTCGTAACTAGTATGTATGTATAAAGAAAGAAAAAAAAACCACGGTTAGGTGGTATATACAATTATGGACGGGCTGCCGAGTGCCGACACAGAGGTAGCCACAGCCGTAAACTACCGCACTGTACTGTGTCTGCTGCTAATATAGACTGGTTGATAAAGAGATAGTATACTACTAATATTATATATACTGGTGGTCAGGTCACTGGTCACTAGTCACACTGGCAGTGGCACTCCTGCAGCAAAAGTGTGCACTGTTTAATTTTAATATAATATTATGTACTCCTGGCTCCTGCTATAACCTATAACTGGCACTGCAGTAGTGCTCCCCAGTCTCCCCCACAATTATAAGCTGTGTGAGCTGAGCAGTCAGACAGATATATAATATATATAGATGATGCAGCACACTGGCCTGAGCCTGAGCAGTGCACACAGATATGGTATGTGACTGACTGAGTCACTGTGTGTATCGCTTTTTTCAGGCAGAGAACGGATATATTAAATAAACTGCACTGTGTGTCTGGTGGTCACTCACTATATAATATATTATGTACTCCTGGCTCCTGCTATAACCTATAACTGGCACTGCAGTAGTGCTCCCCAGTCTCCCCCACAATTATAAGCTGTGTGAGCTGAGCAGTCAGACAGATATATATATAATATTATATATAGATAATAGATGATGCAGCACACTGGCCTGAGCCTGAGCAGTGCACACAGATATGGTATGTGACTGAGTCACTGTGTGCTGTGTATCGCTTTTTTCAGGCAGAGAACGGATTATAAATAAAACTGGTGGTCACTATCAGCAAAACTCTGCACTGTACTGAGTACTCCTAATGCTCCCCAAAATTAGTAAATCAAGTGTCTCTCTAATCTATTCTAAACGGAGAGGACGCCAGCCACGTCCTCTCCCTATCAATCTCAATGCACGTGTGAAAATGGCGGCGACGCGCGGCTCCTTATATAGAATCCGAGTCTCGCGATAGAATCCGAGCCTCGCGAGAATCCGACAGCGTCATGATGACGTTCGGGCGCGCTCGGGTTAACCGAGCAAGGCGGGAAGATCCGAGTCGCTCGGACCCGTGAAAAAAAACATGAAGTTCTGGCGGGTTCGGATTCAGAGAAACCGAACCCGCTCATCTCTAGTAATAATAATGGTCACTACAATAGTATCTGCTCACAGGTGTTATATTGGAACCCGCACATCTCTAGTAATAATGATGGTCACTACAATAGTATCTGCTCACAGGTGTTATATTGGAACCCGCACATCTCTAGTAATAATAATGGTCACTACAATAGTATCTGCTCACAGGTGTTATATTGGAACCCGCACATCTCTAATAATAATAATGGTCACTACAATAGTATCTGCTCACAGGTGTTATATTGGAACCCGCACATCTCTAGTAATAATGATGGTCACTACAATAGTATCTGCTCACAGGTGTTATATCGGAACCCGCACATCTCTAGTAATAATAATGGTCACTACAATAGTATCTGCTCACAGGTGTTATATTGGAACCTGCACATCTCTAGTAATAATAATGGTCACTACAATAGTATCTGCTCACAGGTGTTATATCGGAACCCGCACATCTCTAGTAATGATAATGGTCACTACAATAGTATCTGCTCACAGGTGTTATATTGGAACCCGCACATCTCTAGTAATAATAATGGTCACTACAATAGTATCTGCTCACAGGTGTTATATTGGAACCCGCACATCTCTAGCAATAATAATGGTCACTACAATAGTATCTGCTCACAGGTGTTATATTGGAACCCGCACATCTCTAGTAATAATAATGGTCACTACAATAGTATCTGCTCACAGGTGTTATATTGGAACCCGCACATCTCTAGTAATAATAATGGTCACTACAATAGTATCTGCTCACAGGTATTATATTGGAGCCCGCACATCTCTAGTAATAATAATGGTCACTACAATAGTATCTGCTCACAGGTGTTATATTGGAACCCGCACATCTCTAGTAATAATAATGGTCACTACAATAGTATCTGCTCACAGGTGTTATATTGGAACCTGCACATCTCTAGTAATAATAATGGTCACTACAATAGTATCTGCTCACAGGTGTTATATTGGAACCCGCACATCTCTAGTAATAATAATGGTCACTACAATAGTATCTGCTCACAGGTGTTATATTGGAACCCGCACATCTCTAGTAATAATAATGGTCACTACAATAGTATCTGCTCACAGGTGTTATATTGGAACCCGCACATCTCTAGTAATAATAATGGTCACTACAATAGTATCTGCTCACAGGTGTTATATTGGAACCCGCACATCTCTAGTAATAATAATGGTCACTACAATAGTATCTGCTCACAGGTGTTATATTGGAACCCGCACATCTCTAGTAATAATAATGGTCACTAAAATAGTATCTGCTCACAGGTGTTATATTGGAACCCGCACATCTCTAGTAATAATAATGGTCACTACAATAGTATCTGCTCACAGGTGTTATATTTGGTTATAGCTTTTTGACATCATTTTGTTATTATGTCATTGCCTCTTTAAGCCACACCCACATTAGATAAACCACACCTACAGTTTTTTTTGCCTCATCCATGTTTTAATTGCAACGGCCACTGGCTTGTGTTTGCCCCCCAGACTTAAAGTTGCCAGCCAGCCCGTTTAGGACCCTTGTTACTATGGCTGGAAGCACTCCCCTTGGGTTGGGTTTGATTTGCGGGTGGTCGGGATGTCGGTGGCCAGAGTACAGACCGCAAAAGTGGTTGATCCGGCCAGTCAATGATGGGATTTGAATTGCGTCATCATAGCCACGCCTCCTGCCGTATAATGGCGGTAATATCGGCATTACAGAGCGGGGGGCGTGGCTTAAATGACATGGTCACTGCAACCATGCGCCCTTTCTGCCTCCATTCTGCCCCCTCTACGCATCATAGCCCTGCCCCTCTGCTGAGCCAACCTGAGAGAGCAGCCAGGATGTCGGCAAGTATGGAATCCCGACAGGGGTAGGTAAGTATACTTACCCCCCTGGCCCGATAACCCTCCCACCGCAGCCTAAACCTAACTCTTCCCCCCTGCAGCCTAACCCTAACCCTCGGCCATGGTGGCTAACCGTAACCTCCCCTCCCCGCAACCTTTACCTAACCACCTTGTGGTGCAGCCTAATCCTAATCCTCCCACCGCAGCCTAAACCTACCCTCCCCACTTCCCCGTGGCTTACCTCTCCAGCGGGCCGTGTCCCCTCCCCTTCCTGTATTACAAGGATTCAGGGGTAGTTAGTGGTGCTGGGCCTCTCTTTGGCATCATGGTGATGACTCCCCCTCCTTTCTGTGCCACAGGGGCTTTCTGCCAGGGACCCCTTTCTGGCATAGGGCCCCGCCCAGCCGAACACTTTCCAGAGAAAGAGCAGCTTGTCGGAAGTGGTAATTAGGTAACTGGGGACTAATAACTATAAATTCTATGAGGTTTTGTACTGTAAAATATGGTTGAGGTCTAACCATGTAGCTGTGCCAGCGGCAGAGAGAAATGAGATTGGGGCAATTGTTCAGGGACAGGTGGAATTGAAAGTCTTTTGGGGGCATTCAGTTAGGGCTGGGGGTTTTTTTCAACTTTTTTTAGGGCATTGGTGAAAATGCCTTTAAATCGGGTGATAATGGCCCGCAATTGAATACGCAGGGGAGTGAATTTAATAGCTCCGAAATTATCAGAGCTAATTGAACATTCCTCTATGAGAGAAGCATGTGTGAGCATAAGTGATAAGCTGTTACAGAGCATTGCTCTCTCAACTCAACTACTCCGGGCTCATGGATGGATCCTGAATCTTTCAAAGTCGCATTTGGAGCCGACAAGGAGACTGTCCTTCCTGGGGATGATCCTCGACACGGAAGTACAGAGGGTGTTTCTGCCGGTGGAGAAAGCGTTGGTGATACAAATGATGGTCCTGGATGTCCTGAAGCCAGCCCGGGTATCGGTTCATCAGTGCATTTGCCTTATGGGGAAGATGGTTGCCTCCTACGAGGCTCTACAGTACAGAAGATTTCATGCACGGTCTTTCCAACTGGATCTCCTGGACAAATGGTTGGGATTTCATCTTCACATGCACCAGAGGATACGTCTGTCACCGAAAGCCAGAATCTCACTCCTCTGGTGGCTGCACACTTCTCACCTACTAGAGGGCCACAGGTTCAGGATTCAGAATTGGATCCTCCTAACCATGGATGCAAGTCTTAAAAGTTGGGGTGCAGTCACCCAAGGGGAAAACTTCCAAGGAAGGTGGTCAAGTTTGGAATCCATCCTTCCGATAAACATTCTGGAACTAAGGGCCGTGTACAACGGTCTTCTACAAGCGACACATCTTCTGAAAGATCAGGCCATTCAGGTTCAGTCGGACAATGTAACAACAGTGGCCTACATAAACTGACAAGGCGGAACGAATAGCAGAGCTGCAATGTCAGAGGTAACAAGAATCATCCTCTGGGCGGAAAAGCACACAGTGGCGCAGTCAGCAATCTTCATTCCGGTAGTGGACAACTGGGAAGCGGACTTCCTCAGCAGACACAATCTCCATCCAGGAGAGTGAGGCCTCCACCCAGAGGTGTTCGAGGAGGTGACAAGTCTTTGGGGCGTACCTCAAATAGACATGATGGCCTCCCACCTCAACAAGAAGCTTCGGAGGTACTGTTCCAGGTCGAGAGACCCACAGGCAGTGGCGGTGGACACCCTGGTAACTCCGTGGGTGTTGCAGTCAGTGTATGTGTTCCCTCCACTTCCACTCATCCCAAGGATTCTCAAACTAATAAAAAGAACAAGAGTTCAGGCGATCCTCATTGCTCCGGACTGGCCAAGAAGGGCTTGGTACGCAAATCTTCTGGAGTTACTGATGGAAGATCCGAGGCCTCTTCCTCTTCGTGAGGACTTTCTGCAACAGGGGCCGTTCGCTTATCAAGACTTACCGCGCTACGTTTGACGGCATGGAGGTTGAACGCCAGATCTTAGCTCGGAAGGGCATTCCGAACAAGGTTATTCCTACCCTGATACAGGCTAGGAAAGGAGTAACGTCTAAACAATACCATCGAATTTGGAAAATGTCTTGGTGTGAAGAAGTTTCTACGGTGGAGTTTCAACTAGGGCGGTTTCTCCTCTTTCTGCAAGCAGGTGTGGATGTGGGCCTGTGTTTGGGCTCCATAAAAGTCCAGATTTCACCCTTGTCCATTTTCTTCCAGAAACAATTGGCTGTCCTCCCTGAGGTTCAGACTTTCTTGAAAGGGGTTCTGCACATCCAGCCTCCCTTTGTGCCTCCTACGGCACCTTGGGATCTTAATGTGGTACTGCAGTTCCTGCAGTAGGATTGGTTCGAACCTTTACAGGAGGTTGATGTCAAATTTCTTACTTGGAAGGCGGTCACACTATTGGCATTGGCATCTGCTAGATGTGTGTCGGAATTGGGAGCATTGAGCCCCTACTTGATTTTCCATGAAGATAGAGCTGAGCTCAGGATGCGTCAGCAATTTCTTCCGAAGGTGGTGTCTGCTTTTCATATCAACCAACCTATTGTGGTGCCAGTGGCTACTAACGCCTCAATTACTTCAAAATCCTTGGATGTTGTAAGGGCTTTGAAGATTTATGTGAAGAGAACTTCTCGTCACAGAAAGTCAGGCACTCTGCTGGTCCTTTATGATCCCAACAAGGTTGGGTGTCCTGCTTCTAAGCAGACGATTTCTCGCTGGATCAGGTTTACTATCCAGCATGCTTATTCTACGGCAGGCTTGCCATGTCCAAGATCTGTTAAGGCCCACTCTACTCGTAAGGTGGGTTCTTCCTGGGCGGATGCCTGGGGTGCTTTGCAGAGCGGCTACTTGGTCAGGATCGATCACGTTTGCTAAGTTCTACAAGTTCGATACTTTGGCCTCTGAGGACCTAAAGTTTGGTCATTCGGTTCTGCAGGAGCCTCCGTGCTCTCCCTCCCATACTGGGAGCTTTGGTACATCCCCATGGTACTAATGTCGACCCCCAGCATCCTCTACAGACTACGAGAAAAGGATTTACCGATAGGTAATTAAAATCCTATTTTAACTATTTGGGATACACATGATTGCTATAATCTGCCGATCTCACAGTGTGTGTATTTATGGTGAAGTTGTACAGGACTTGTACAGTAGAAGTGCTACAGTGAAGTTTATACAGGACTCGTACAGTAGAAGTGCTACAGTGAAGTTATACAGGACTCGTACAGGAGAAGTGCTATGGTGAAGTTATACAGGACTCGTACAGGAGAAGTGCTACGGTGAAGTTATACAGGACTCGTACAGGAGAAGTGCTATGGTGAAGTTATACAGGACTCGTACAGGAGAAGTGCTACGGTGAAGTTATACAGGACTCGTACAGGAGAAGTGCTATGGTGAAGTTATACAGGACTCGTACAGGAGAAGTGCTACGGTGAAGTTATACAGGACTCGTACAGGAGAAGTGCTATGGTGAAGTTATACAGGACTCGTACAGGAGAAGTGAATGGGAATTAGTCACTGAGGACCCACGCCTCTCTGTGCATGGTATCACCTGGCTCGGCTGAAGGTTAATAACTAATGCTATATTTGAAGACTGTGGATTTTCTATAAATGTCATTTTTTATTTATGACCCAGTGATTTGTCTGCACTATCAGTTTCTTACATATATATTCATCTTTTACATCTAACAACTGTCTAGACGTTCTACTTTGTGTTGTATACTGTATCTGTCGTCGTTTTAAAATACATCATTTAAAGTTAAGTTTTATTTGTATTTAAGGGGTGAGAGTGCCCCCATATAAGATCATTTCTCTTGTGTGACATTTATGGCCTTGGACGGTAGTTGTACTAGTACTGTCGGGCTCAGCGTCTGCTGACTGCGCAGCGTGACCTCACAGTCACAGGCATCGCTGTCTGGCATTAATGGGCCGCCTGATCCCGCAATCCCCGGCCTATTTTTGGCCTAAATCCCGGGATCCCGCCGATCCCGATTTCTGGGATTGGCCACCCCACTTGGGGGGTATCCTATTAGCCAAAATAACCAGTTTTCGTGTGAAAAGCCAGACTTTTACCGCAAATTGTGAAGTTGTTCGCTCGCTAGCTGCTTTTAGCAGCATTGCATACGCGAGGACGCCGCCCTCTGGGAGTGTATGTTAGCTTAGCAGAAGTGCGATAGAAAGGTTAGCAGTTCTGCAACTGAAAAATGTCATGCAGTTTCAGAGTGGCTCAAGACTTACTCCTAGCTTGCGATGACTGCAGTCTGTTTAGTTCCTGGTTTGACGTCATAAACACGCCCTGCGTTCGGCCAGCCACCAGGGGTGTATCTAGGGGTCCGAGGGCCCCTGGCAAAGTAAGGGGCTGCCGCCCCCCCCTCACACACACACATTTGGAATAAGATGTGAGTATTGGAAATGGGGCATGGTCTTGTGGGGGAAGGGCGTGGACACAATAGTACTTCCAATTCAAATTATGCCACACAGTAGTGTCCCTCATTCACATTACACCGCACAGTAGTGTCTCGTATTCACGTTACACTATCCCTTCCCCCTAACCCACCTTTCCCACAGCCTGAGCCTAACCCGCCCCCCCCCCCCCCCCCAAAGCCTCCTCAGTGGTGCCTAACACTAACCCACCCTTCCTAATCTCCCTCCCTGCAGCCTAACCCTAACCCTCCCACGTGGCTTGCCAGTGGAGTCTTTGGCACCAACTCGATCCGGATTCTGGCATTCTGCATCGCTATCTATGTTGGGATGCCAGCATCAACATTCCGAGCAGTTTTGGGATGCTGGCGTCAGCTTTCCGACCGCCGGGATGCCAAACGCCGGCATCTTGACTGCATCCTGAATGAAATGCTAATGAGCTGCTGTGAGATGAGCCTCAAATGGACCCAGCCATTAACCAAACACCATTAGTTGGATGGTAGAAGTGCTTCCAGGGTGCCATCGCTTCCAAGATAAAATGATCAATTATACAATTATACATTTTATTGAACCTGGCCTTGAAATAGGTAAGATATGTATTTTCTTTATTACACTCAACAAGTTAAAGTTTTCGCTTACTTGCTACTTACTTACATCTAACATGCATGAAAATCGTGTAGTTTTCCAGGTACTACAGTCCCTTCTCCCAAACACTGACACTTTTTTATTATCTTCAACAACAAATAGACCTATAGCACTGTGCTATATAACAATTGCTGTGTACCTTGTGAGAGACTGTTACTGCCGGCGCGGCCCGGTGTCTGTCAGCACCGCACTGCACTAGTGATCAGACTAGTGTCCGGCAGCACCGCACTTGTAATCAGACTCACAATAAACTAGAGATGAGCGGGTTCGGTTTCTCTGAATCCGAACCCGCACGAACTTCATGTTTTTTTTCACGGGTCCGAGCGACTCGGATCTTCCCGCCTTGCTCGGTTAACCCGAGCGCGCCCGAACGTCATCATGACGCTGTCGGATTCTCGCGAGACTCGGATTCTATATAAGGAGCCGCGCGTCGCCGCCATTTTCACACGTGCATTGAGATTGATAGGGAGAGGACGTGGCTGGCGTCCTCTCCATTTAGATTAGGAGAGAGAGAGAGAGATTGACCTGAGGCTGATACTGTAGAAGAGAGTGCAGAGTTTAGTGACTGACCACAGTGACCACCAGCAGTGCAGTTGTTTTATTTAATATATCCGTTCTCTGCCTGAAAAAAACGGTACACACAGTGACTCAGTCACATACCATATCTGTGTGCACTGCTCAGCCCAGTGTGCTGCATGCCTGCATCATCTATGTATATATTATATATCTGACTGTGCTCAGCTCACACAGCTTATAATTGTGGGGGAGACTGGGGAGCACTGCAGTGCCAGTTATAGGTTATAGCAGGAGCCAGGAGTACAAGACAGTCACATACCATATCTGTGTGCACTGCTCAGCCCAGTGTGCTGCATCATCTATGTATATATTATATATCTGACTGTGCTCAGCTCACACAGCTTATAATTGTGGGGGAGACTGGGGAGCACTGCAGTGCCAGTTATAGGTTATAGCAGGAGCCAGGAGTACATATTATATTAAAATTAAACAGTGCACACTTTTGCTGCAGGAGTGCCACTGCCAGTGTGACTGACCAGTGACCTGACCACACTGACCACCAGTATAGTTAGTAGTATACTATATTGTGATTGCCTGAAAAAGTTAAACACTCGTCGTGTGACTTCACTTGTGTGGTGTTTTTTTTTTTATTCTATAAAAAACTCATTCTGCTGACAGACAGTGTCCAGCAGGTCCGTCATTATATAATATATATACCTGTCCGGCTGCAGTAGTGATATATATATATTTTTTATATCATTATTTATCATCCAGTCGCAGCAGACACAGTACGGTAGTTCACGGCTGTAGCTACCTCTGTGTCGGCACTCGGCAGTCCATCCATAATTGTATACCACCTACCCGTGGTTTTTTTTTCTTTCTTCTTTATACATACATACTACTACATCTCTTTATCAACCAGTCTATATTAGCAGCAGACACAGTACAGTACGGTAGTTCACGGCTGTGGCTACCTCTGTGTCGGCACTCGGCAGTCCGTCCATAATTGTATACCACCTAACCGTGGTTTTTTTTTCTTTCTTCTTTATACATACATACTACGACATCTCTTTATCAACCAGTCTATATTAGCAGCAGACACAGTACAGTACGGTAGTTCACGGCTGTGGCTACCTCTGTGTCGGCACTCGGCAGTCCGTCCATAATTGTATACCACCTAACCGTGGTTTTTTTTTCTTTCTTCTTCATACATACATACTACGACATCTCTTTATCAACCAGTCTATATTAGCAGCAGACACAGTACAGTACGGTAGTTCACGGCTGTGGCTACCTCTGTGTCGGCACTCGGCAGTCCGTCCATAATTGTATACCACCTAACCGTGGTTTTTTTTTCTTTCTTCTTTATACATACATACTACGACATCTCTTTATCAACCAGTCTATATTAGCAGCAGACACAGTACAGTACGGTAGTTCACGGCTGTGGCTACCTCTGTGTCGGCACTCGGCAGTCCGTCCATAATTTTATACCACCTACCCGTGGTTTTTTTTTCTTTCTTCTTCATACATACATACTACGACATCTCTTTATCAACCAGTCTATATTAGCAGCAGACACAGTACAGTACGGTAGTTCACGGCTGTGGCTACCTCTGTGTCGGCACTCGGCAGTCCGTCCATAATTGTATACCACCTAACCGTGGTTTTTTTTCTTTCTTCTTTATACATACATACTACTACATCTCTTTATCAACCAGTCTATATTAGCAGCAGACACAGTACAGTACGGTAGTTCACGGCTGTGGCTACCTCTGTGTCGGCACTCGGCAGTCCGTCCATAATTGTATACCACCTACCCGTGGTTTTTTTTTCTTTCTTCTTCATACATACATACTACGACATCTCTTTATCAACCAGTCTATATTAGCAGCAGACACAGTACAGTACGGTAGTTCACGGCTGTGGCTACCTCTGTGTCGGCACTCGGCAGTCCGTCCATAATTGTATACCACCTAACCGTGGTTTTTTTTTCTTTCTTCTTCATACATACATACTACGACATCTCTTTATCAACCAGTCTATATTAGCAGCAGACACAGTACAGTACGGTAGTTCACGGCTGTGGCTACCTCTGTGTCGGCACTCGGCAGTCCGTCCATAATTGTATACTAGTATCCATCCATCTCCATTGTTTACCTGAGGTGCCTTTTAGTTGTGCCTATTAAAATATGGAGAACAAAAATGTTGAGGTTCCAAAATTAGGGAAAGATCAAGATCCACTTCCACCTCGTGCTGAAGCTGCTGCCACTAGTCATGGCCGAGACGATGAAATGCCAGCAACGTCGTCTGCCAAGGCCGATGCCCAATGTCATAGTACAGAGCATGTCAAATCCAAAACACCAAATATCAGTAAAAAAAGGACTCCAAAACCTAAAATAAAATTGTCGGAGGAGAAGCGTAAACTTGCCAATATGCCATTTACCACACGGAGTGGCAAGGAACGGCTGAGGCCCTGGCCTATGTTCATGGCTAGTGGTTCAGCTTCACATGAGGATGGAAGCACTCAGCCTCTCGCTAGAAAAATGAAAAGACTCAAGCTGGCAAAAGCACAGCAAAGAACTGTGCATTCTTCGAAATCCCAAATCCACAAGGAGAGTCCAATTGTGTCGGTTGCGATGCCTGACCTTCCCAACACTGGACGTGAAGAGCATGCGCCTTCCACCATTTGCACGCCCCCTGCAAGTGCTGGAAGGAGCACCCGCAGTCCAGTTCCTGATAGTCAGATTGAAGATGTCAGTGTTGAAGTACACCAGGATGAGGAGGATATGGGTGTTGCTGGCGCTGGGGAGGAAATTGACCAGGAGGATTCTGATGGTGAGGTGGTTTGTTTAAGTCAGGCACCCGGGGAGACACCTGTTGTCAGTGGGAGGAATATGGCCGTTGACATGCCAGGTGAAAATACCAAAAAAATCAGCTCTTCGGTGTGGAGGTATTTCAACAGAAATGCGGACAACAGGTGTCAAGCCGTGTGTTCCCTTTGTCAAGCTGTAATAAGTAGGGGTAAGGACGTTAACCACCTCGGAACATCCTCCCTTATACGTCACCTGCAGCGCATTCATAATAAGACAGTGACAAGTTCAAAAACTTTGGGTGACAGCGGAAGCAGTCCACTGACCAGTAAATCCCTTCCTCTTGTAACCAAGCTCACGCAAACCACCCCACCAACTCCCTCAGTGTCAATTTCCTCCTTCCCCAGGAATGCCAATAGTCCTGCAGGCCATGTCACTGGCAATTCTGACGATTCCTCTCCTGCCTGGGATTCCTCCGATGCATCCTTGCGTGTAACGCCTACTGCTGCTGGCGCTGCTGTTGTTGCTGCTGGGAGTCGATGGTCATCCCAGAGGGGAAGTCGTAAGACCACTTTTACTACTTCCACCAAGCAATTGACTGTCCAACAGTCCTTTGCGAGGAAAATGAAATATCACAGCAGTCATCCTACTGCAAAGCGGATAACTGAGGCCTTGGCATCCTGGGTGGTGAGAACCGTGGTTCCGGTATCCATCATTACTGCAGAGCCAACTAGAGACTTGTTGGAGGTACTGTGTCCCCGGTACCAAATACCATCTAGGTTCCATTTCTCTAGGCAGGCGATACCGAAAATTTACACAGACCTCAGAAAAAGAGTCACCAGTGTCCTAAAAAATGCAGCTGTACCCAATGTCCACTTAACCACGGACATGTGGACAAGTGGAGCAGGGCAGGGTCAGGACTATATGACTGTGACAGCCCACTGGGTAGATGTATGGACTCCCGCCGCAAGAACAGCAGCGGCGGCACCAGTAGCAGCATCTCGCAAACGCCAACTCTTTCCTAGGCAGGCTACGCTTTGTATCACCGGTTTCCAGAATACGCACACAGCTGAAAACCTCTTACGGCAACTGAGGAAGATCATCGCGGAATGGCTTACCCCAATTGGACTCTCCTGTGGATTTGTGGCATCGGACAACGCCAGCAATATTGTGTGTGCATTAAATATGGGCAAATTCCAGCACGTCCCATGTTTTGCACATACCTTGAATTTGGTGGTGCAGAATTATTTAAAAAACGACAGGGGCGTGCAAGAGATGCTGTCGGTGGCCAGAAGAATTGCGGGACACTTTCGGCGTACAGGCACCACGTACAGAAGACTGGAGCACCACCAAAAACTACTGAACCTGCCCTGCCATCATCTGAAGCAAGAAGTGGTAACGAGGTGGAATTCAACCCTCTATATGCTTCAGAGGTTGGAGGAGCAGCAAAAGGCCATTCAAGCCTATACAATTGAGCACGATATAGGAGGTGGAATGCACCTGTCTCAAGCGCAGTGGAGAATGATTTCAACGTTGTGCAAGGTTCTGATGCCCTTTGAACTTGCCACACGTGAAGTCAGTTCAGACACTGCCAGCCTGAGTCAGGTCATTCCCCTCATCAGGCTTTTGCAGAAGAAGCTGGAGACATTGAAGGAGGAGCTAACACGGAGCGATTCCGCTAGGCATGTGGGACTTGTGGATGGAGCCCTTAATTCGCTTAACAAGGATTCACGGGTAGTCAATCTGTTGAAATCAGAGCACTACATTTTGGCCACCGTGCTCGATCCTAGATTTAAAGCCTACCTTGGATCTCTCTTTCCGGCAGACACAAGTCTGCTGGGGTTGAAAGACCTGCTGGTGAGAAAATTGTCAAGTCAAGCGGAACGCGACCTGTCAACATCTCCTCCTTCACATTCTCCCGCAACTGGGGGTGCGAGGAAAAGGCTCAGAATTCCGAGCCCACCCGCTGGCGGTGATGCAGGGCAGTCTGGAGCGACTGCTGATGCTGACATCTGGTCCGGACTGAAGGACCTGACAACGATTACGGACATGTCGTCTACTGTCACTGCATATGATTCTCTCACCATTGAAAGAATGGTGGAGGATTATATGAGTGACCGCATCCAAGTAGGCACGTCACACAGTCCATACTTATACTGGCAGGAAAAAGAGGCAATTTGGAGGCCATTGCACAAACTGGCTTTATTCTACCTAAGTTGCCCTCCCACAAGTGTGTACTCCGAAAGAGTGTTTAGTGCCGCCGCTCACCTTGTCAGCAATCGGCGTACGAGGTTACATCCAGAAAATGTGGAGAAGATGATGTTCATTAAAATGAATTATAATCAATTCCTCCGCGGAGACATTGACCAGCAGCAATTGCCTCCACAAAGTACACAGGGAGCTGAGATGGTGGATTCCAGTGGGGACGAATTGATAATCTGTGAGGAGGGGGATGTACACGGTGATATATCGGAGGGTGATGATGAGGTGGACATCTTGCCTCTGTAGAGCCAGTTTGTGCAAGGAGAGATTAATTGCTTCTTTTTTTGGGGGGGTCCAAACCAACCCGTCATATCAGTCACAGTCGTGTGGCAGACCCTGTCACTGAAATGATGGGTTGGTTAAAGTGTGCATGTCCTGTTTTGTTTATACAACATAAGGGTGGGTGGGAGGGCCCAAGGACAATTCCATCTTGCACCTCTTTTTTCTTTTATTTTTCTTTGCGTCATGTGCTGTTTGGGGAGGGTTTTTTGGAAGGGACATCCTGCGTGACACTGCAGTGCCACTCCTAAATGGGCCCGGTGTTTGTGTCGGCCACTAGGGTCGCTAATCTTACTCACACAGTCAGCTACCTCATTGCGCCTCTTTTTTTCTTTGCGTCATGTGCTGATTGGGGAGGGTTTTTTGGAAGGGACATCCTGCGTGACACTGCAGTGCCACTCCTAAATGGGCCCGGTGTTTGTGTCGGCCACTAGGGTCGCTAATCTTACTCACACAGTCAGCTACCTCATTGCGCCTCTTTTTTTCTTTGCGTCATGTGCTGTTTGGGGAGGGTTTTTTGGAAGGGACATCCTGCGTGACACTGCAGTGCCACTCCTAAATGGGCCCGGTGTTTGTGTCGGCCACTAGGGTCGCTAATCTTACTCACACAGTCAGCTACCTCATTGCGCCTCTTTTTTTCTTTGCGTCATGTGCTGATTGGGGAGGGTTTTTTGGAAGGGACATCCTGCGTGACACTGCAGTGCCACTCCTAAATGGGCCCGGTGTTTGTGTCGGCCACTAGGGTCGCTAATCTTACTCACACAGTCAGCTACCTCATTGCGCCTCTTTTTTTCTTTGCGTCTTGTGCTGATTGGGGAGGGTTTTTTGGAAGGGACATCCTGCGTGACACTGCAGTGCCACTCCTAAATGGGCCAGGTGTTTGTGTCGGCCACTAGGGTCGCTAATCTTACTCACACAGTCAGCTACCTCATTGCGCCTCTTTTTTTCTTTGCGTCATGTGCTGATTGGGGAGGGTTTTTTGGAAGGGACATCCTGCGTGACACTGCAGTGCCACTCCTAAATGGGCCCGGTGTTTGTGTCGGCCACTAGGGTCGCTTATCTTACTCACACAGTCAGCTACCTCATTGCGCCTCTTTTTTTCTTTGCGTCATGTGCTGATTGGGGAGGGTTTTTTGGAAGGGACATCCTGCGTGACACTGCAGTGCCACTCCTAGATGGGCCAGGTGTTTGTGTCGGCCACTAGTGTCGCTTAGCTTAGTCATCCAGCGACCTTGGTGCAAATTTTAGGACTAAAAATAATATTGTGAGGTGTGAGGTATTCAGAATAGACTGAAAATGAGTGGAAATTATGGTTTTTGAGGTTAATAATAATATGGGATCAAAATGACCCCCAAATTCTATGATTTAAGCTGTTTTTTATGGTTTTTTAAAAAAAACACCCGAATCCAAAACACACCCGAATCCGACAAAAAAAATTCGGTGAGGTTTTGCCAAAACGCGGTCGAACCCAAAACACGGCCGCGGAACCGAACCCAAAACCAAAACACAAAACCCGAAAAATTTCAGGCGCTCATCTCTACAATAAACTACAGTTCCAAGCAGCCCTTGCTGCCAGGAGCTCCCAGCAACAAGGGCTGCTGGGAACTGTAGTTTATTTTGAGTCTGATTACAAGTGCGGTGCTGCCAGACACCGGAGCCGCTCCAGCAGTAACAGACTCTCACCAGGTACAGTCTGACAGTACTGCTTTTCTATCCTTTGGCCGCGGGTGGCACAGCCAGGCGGCGCCCCCTACTTGCCTGGCGTCCCTGGCGAGTGCCATCCTGGCCAATGGGTAGATACACCCCTGCCAGCCACTCCCCCGTTTCTCCAGCCACTCCTGCGTTTTAACCTGGCACGCCTGCGTTTTTTAGCACACTCCCTGAAAACGCTGAGTTGCCGCCCAGAAACACCCACTTCCTGTCAATCATACTACGATCACTCGAGCGACTGAAAAGCGTAACTCGGGCTTGTGTAAAACTACAAAGTTTTGTGTGAAAGTACTTAGCGCATGCGCACTGCGTACCATGCTCATGCGCAGAAATGCCGCTTTTCTACCTGATCGCTGCGCTTGCGAAAATCAGCAGCGAGCGATCAACTCGGAATGAGGGCCTTGGTTCAGAACCCCTGGGACACCCCTGCTAATGGCTAATTAAGCTCTTAGAAGTTTTTGATTATTTTTAATTGGCAAATAAATTAATGACATGTCAGTTTTGGGGTGAAAAAAGTGCCAAATGATGGAATTTGGGGTTCAAGATATAGGATAGGTATATTGGGGTGCTTTATGTGTGGGACAAGTGTTTTTAGGCTTGCAGGTGGGAGTAGTCGGACTGTTTTTTTTAGAAGTCCCATAAAATGACCCCAATATATACGTATTCCCATTTTGATGTACCACAAATTAAATTTGAGCACTTATTTTGCTGAAACAAACTTGCTTTTATAATATTTTTCCATTTGAAAAAAAGAATGCATTTAATAGGATACGGCCCCTCATGTTTTTTTCTGTGCACATCCCGGCTCCTCTCTCTAAGCATGTGACGTCATACACACGCGTGTCATGACGGATCACACGCACAGTACTGCAGGACTGGAGACACAGGTATACGCCGGAGCCGGCACCAAACAGCCGCCTAATCCCCGACAGCCTGCCGGGAGTATCCAGCTAGCCAAGCTCCCGGACAACTTCAATAAAGCTTGTGGTCCGCTGGAAATGCCATTTATACAGACTTGTTGGCAGGCCCCCTGAGACCAACAGGGCCCTGAGCAGCCGCTTTGGTTGCCTTGTTGTAAATCCTCCTCTGCCAACTCCTATTTGTACTTCATCCTAGCAGGGAGGTCTAACCACATCCCCAAGATGGCGTTTCTATTCTCACTTGAAGGTGCACTTCTGTAGACAGTACCCAATGGGCCTATGCCCCCACAATAGAATCATTTAGTCCACAGCGCATTTTTCTGGGATATAGGGGTCATTCCGAGTTGATCGCTAGCTGGCGTTGTTCGCAGTGCAGCGATCAGGCTAAAAATTGGCCTTTCTGCGCATGCACCGCAATGCGCAGGCGCTTCGTACGGGTACAATGAGCATCATGGGTTTGCACGGAGTCTAACGAAGATTCCAGTCGCACGGCCGAACGCAGGAAGATTGACATGAAGGGGGCGTTTCTGGGTGTCAACTGACCGTTTTCAGGGAGTGCTTAGAAAAATGCAGGCGTGACTGGAAAAACGCAGGCGTGGCTGGGCGTTCGCTGGGCGGGTGTGTGACGTCAAAAGCCGTCCCTCCGTCGTTAGAATCAACGCACACAAAGAGAAACTACAGGGCTGGTCTTGTTTTGCACAAAAAGATTTTGCAGGCGCTTTGCTGCACAAGCGTTTGCAAAGCGAAAATACACTCCCCAGTGGGCAGCAACAGTGCGTTTGCACGGCTGCTAAATGTAGCTAGCGAGCGATCAACTCGGAATGACCCCCATAGTCTGTTACAGTCCTATACCATGCCCACCACACTTCATCAGGCCAGCGCTGCTCTGTGATGTGAGGAGCTGTGATGTCACACATCGCCCGCAGAGCCTGTGTGTGTAGGCTGCCGGAATGTGTGCTGTAAATAATATCTTGTCACTTATTGACAGTGACAATCACACCGCAGGAGGAGGGGGGGGGGGGATATAAATTCCTGACAGGTCACCAGCCATCAAGGTGACAACACTCGCTCTTGAGACACTATGCTGCAGATACTGCACTCAGCGGCACGCTTTGCGAGCGGAATTAATGGCACAGTTGGAGACGGTGAGCCACGCGCTCTATTCAGCAAAAACACCTGTGAAACGTTTTTGCCTTTTCTGCCTTCATCTTATATCAGGCTGTGATTCCTCGTATTCTTCTACGGTTCTTTCCCTAAAAAACAACATTTTAAAGCAGCGATACTGTATTATCAGTAACGGCAGCAAATAAATCTATGTGACACGCCAACACAGCGACAGAGCAATGGTGTCATGCGTCTGAAACGTGCAAGGGGATTGATAAAAGAGAGATAAAAAAATCAATACAATCAAATCCACTTTGAAGAGACGCCCCACAGTTATCTCTGTTCCCAGTGTGTATTCTGAGTGTAGGCGACTCGGCGAGTGCATGTAATGCGTGTCACATCCGTGCGCAATGTGAGTAATATCACATTAATGTCTAATGCTGTAACTTCACAGTTCTGCTGTAATGATCAGTGACACAGTCCAGGTGTAGTGCTGTAATGATCAGTGACACAGTCCAAATGTAGTGCTGTAATGATCAGTGACACAGTCCAGGTGTAGTGCTGTAATGATCAGTGACACAGTCCAGGTGTAGTGCTGTAATGATCAGTGACACAGTATTGTGTGACACAGTCCAGGTGTAGTGCTGTAATGATCAGTTACACAGTATTATGTGACACAGTCCAGGTGTAGTGCTGTAATGATCAGTGACACAGTCCAGGTGTAGTGCTGTAATGATCAGTGACACAGTATTATGTGACACAGTCCAGGTGTAGTGCTGTAATGATCAGTGACACAGTCCAGGTGTAGTGCTGTAAAGATCAGTGACAGTATTATGTGACACAGTCCAGGTGTAGTGCTGTAATGATCAGCGACACAGTATTTGTGTGACACAGTCCAGGTGTAGTGTTGTAGTGATCAGTGACACAGTATTGTGTGACACAGTCCAGGCGTAGTGCTGTAATGATCAGCGACACAGTATTGTGTGACACAGTCCAGGCATAGTGCTGTTATGATCAGCGACACAGTATTGTATGACACAATCCAGGTGTAGTGCTGTAGTGATCAGTGACAGAGTATTGTGTGACACAGTCCAGGCGTAGTGCTGTAATGATCAGCGACACAGTATTGTGTGACACAGTCCAGGTGTAGTGCTGTAGTGATCAGTGACACAGTATTATGTGACACAGTCCAAATGTAGTGCTGTAATGATCAGCGACACAGTCCAAATGTAGTGCTGTTATGATCAGCGACACAGTCCAGGTGTAGTGCTGTAATGATCAGCGACACAGTCCAGGTGTAGTGCTGTAGTGATCAGTGACACAGTATTGTGTGACACAGTCCAGGCATAGTGCTGTAATGATCAGTGACACAGTCCAGGTGTAGTGCTGTAATGATTAGCGACACAGTCCAGGTGTAGTGCTGTAATGATCAGTGACACAGTCCAGGTGTAGTGCTGTAATGATCAGTGACACAGTCCAGGTGTAGTGCTGTAATGATCAGTGACACAGTCCAGGTGTAGTGCTGTAGTGATCAGTGACACAGTATTATGTGACACAGTCCAAATGTAGTGCTGTAATGATCAGTGACAGTATTATGTGACACAGTCCAGGTGTAGTGCTGTAGTGATCAGTGACACAGTATTGTGTGACACAGTCCAGGCGTAGTGCTGTAATGATCAGCGACACAGTATTGTGTGACACAGTCCAGGCATAGTGCTGTTATGATCAGCGACACAGTATTGTGTGACACAGTCCAGATGTAGTGCTGTAGTGATCAGTGACAGAGTATTGTGTGACACAGTCCAGGCGTAGTGCTGTAATGATCAGCGACACAGTATTGTGTGACACAGTCCAGGTGTAGTGCTGTAATGATCAGTGACACAGTATTGTGTGACACAGTCCAGGCGTAGTGCTGTAATGATCAGCGACACAGTATTGTGTGACACAGTCCAGGCGTAGTGCTGTAGTGATCAGTGACACAGTATTGTGTGACACAGTCCAAATGTAGTGCTGTAATGATCAGCGACACAGTCCAGGTGTAGTGCTGTAATGATCAGTGACACAGTATTGTGTGACACAGTCCAGGCGTAGTGCTGTAACGATTGGCGACACAGTATTGTGTGACACAGTCCAGGTGTAGTGCTGTAATGATCAGTGACACAGTCCAGGTGTAGTGCTGTAATGATCAGTGACACAGTCCAGGTGTAGTGCTGTAACGATTAGCGACACAGTATTGTGTGACACAGTCCAGGTGTAGTGCTGTAATGATCAGTGACACAGTCCAGGTGTAGTGCTGTAATGATCAGCGACACAGTATTTGTGTGACACAGTCCAGGCGTAGTGCTGTAATGATCAGTGACACAGTATTGTGTGACACAGTCCAGGCGTAGTGCTGTAATGATCAGCGACACAGTATTGTGTGACACAGTCCAGGCGTAGTGCTGTAATGATCAGTGACACAGTCCAGGTGTAGTGCTGTAATGATCAGCGACACAGTATTGTGTGACACAGTCCAGGTGTAGTGCTGTAATGATCAGTGACACAGTATTGTGTGACACAGTCCAGGCGTAGTGCTGTAATGATCAGCGACACAGTATTGTGTGACACAGTCCAGGCGTAGTGCTGTAGTGATCAGTGACACAGTATTGTGTGACACAGTCCAAATGTAGTGCTGTAATGATCAGCGACACAGTCCAGGTGTAGTGCTGTAATGATCAGTGACACAGTATTGTGTGACACAGTCCAGGCGTAGTGCTGTAACGATTAGCGACACAGTATTGTGTGACACAGTCCAGGTGTAGTGCTGTAATGATCAGTGACACAGTCCAGGTGTAGTGCTGTAGTGATCAGTGACACAGTATTGTGTGACGCAGTCCAGGTGTAGTGCTGTAATGATCAGTGACACAGTATTGTGTGACACAGTCCAGGCGTAGTGCTGTAATGATCAGCGACACAGTATTGTGTGACACAGTCCAGGCGTAGTGCTGTAATGATCAGCGACACAGTATTTGTGTGACACAGTCCAGGCATAGTGCTGTAATGATCAGCGACACAGTATTGTGTGACACAGTCCAGGCATAGTGCTGTAATGATCAGCGACACAGTATTGTGTGACACAGGGGATCCGGTCTGAAGATCGACAGTGTCTAGGTCGACAATGTTTAGGTCGACCACTATAGGTCGACAGTCACTAGGTCGACATGGATGGAAGGTCGACAGGGTTTCTAGGTCGACATGTGCTAGGTAGACATGTCTAAAGGTCGACATGAGTTTTTCCCTTTTTTTTCTTTTTTTTGATTTTTTTCATACTTAACGATCCACGTGGACTACGATTGGAATGGTAAAGTGTGCCGAGCGAAGCGGTAGCGGAGCGAAGGCACCGTGCCCGAAGCATGGCGAGCGAAGCGAGCCATGCGAGGGGACGCGGTGCACTAATTTGGGATCCCGGTCACTCTACGAAGAAAACGACAGCAAAAAAATATAAAAATTCTCATGTCGACCTTTAGACCTGTCGACCTAGCACATGTCGACCTAGAAACCCTGTCAACCTTCCATCCATGTCGACCTAGTGACTGTCGACCTATAGTGGTCGACCTAAACATTGTCGACCTAGACACTGTCGATTTGATGAACCACACCCGTGACACAGACAAGGTGTAGTGCTGTAGTGATCAGCGACACAGTATTTGTGTGACACAGACAAGGTGTAGTGCTGTAGTGATCAGTGACACAGTATTTGTGTGACACAGACCAGGTGTAGTGCTGTAGTGATCAGTGACACAGTATTTGTGTGACACAGTCCAGGCGTAGTGCTGTAGTGATCAGTGACACAGTATTGTGTGACACAGTCCAGGCGTAGTGCTGTAGTGATCAGTGACACAGTATTGTGTGACACCGTCCAGGTGTAGTGCTGTAATGATCAGTGACACAGTATTGTGTGACACCGTCCAGGTGTAGTGCTGTAGTGATCAGTGACACAGTATTGTGTGACACAGTCCAGGCGTAGTGCTGTAATGATCAGCAACACAGTATTGGGTGACACAGTACAGGCGTAGTGCTGTAGTGATCAGCGACACAGTATTGTGTGACACAGTCCAGGCGTAGTGATCAGTGACACAGTATTGTGTGACACAGACCAGGCGTAGTGCTGTAGTGAAGTGATCAGTGACACAGTATTGTGTGACACAGTCCAGGTGTAGTGATCAGTGACACAGTATTGTGTGACACAGTCCAGGCGTAGTGCTGTAGTGATCAGTGACACAGTATTGTGTGACACAGTCCAGGCGTAGTGCTGTAGTGATCAGTGACACAGTATTGGGTGACACAGTCCAGGTGTAGTGCTGTAATGATCAGTGACACAGTCCAGGTGTAGTGCTGTAGTGATCAGTGACACAGTATTGTGTGACACAGACCAGGTGTAGTGCTGTAGTGATCAGTGACACAGTATTTGTGTGACACAGTCCAGGCGTAGTGCTGTAGTGATCAGTGACACAGTATTGTGTGACACAGTCCAGGCGTAGTGCTGTAGTGATCAGTGACACAGTATTGTGTGACACCGTCCAGGTGTAGTGCTGTAATGATCAGTGACACAGTATTGTGTGACACCGTCCAGGTGTAGTGCTGTAGTGATCAGTGACACAGTATTGTGTGACACAGTCCAGGCGTAGTGCTGTAATGATCAGCAACACAGTATTGGGTGACACAGTACAGGCGTAGTGCTGTAGTGATCAGCGACACAGTATTGTGTGACACAGTCCAGGCGTAGTGATCAGTGACACAGTATTGTGTGACACAGACCAGGCGTAGTGCTGTAGTGAAGTGATCAGTGACACAGTATTGTGTGACACAGTCCAGGTGTAGTGATCAGTGACACAGTATTGTGTGACACAGTCCAGGCGTAGTGCTGTAGTGATCAGTGACACAGTATTGTGTGACACAGTCCAGGCGTAGTGCTGTAGTGATCAGTGACACAGTATTGGGTGACACAGTCCAGGTGTAGTGCTGTAATGATCAGTGACACAGTCCAGGTGTAGTGCTGTAGTGATCAGCGACACAGTATTTGTGTGACACAGACCAGGTGTAGTGCAGTAATGATCAGCGACACAGTATTGGGTGACACAGTCCAGGTGTAGTGCTGTAATGATCAGTGACACAGTATTGTGTGACACAGTCCAGGCGTAGTGCTGTAATGATCAGTGACACAGTATTGTGTGACACAGTCCAGGCGTAGTGCTGTAATGATCAGTGACACAGTATTGTGTGACACAGTCCAGACGTAGTGCTGTAACGATCAGCGACAGAGTATTACGTGACGCAGTCCAGACGTAGTGCTGTACAATATAGGCTTCCCTGGATAGTGCCACAGAACGGAATAGCGCAGTTGCAGTGCTAGCTGTGAGTGCTGTTGGACTGTGTGTATACAGGGGGTGGTATGGCAATAGTCTTATAGCTGAAGTTCCCCTCTTTCTATAGGTACCAGATTTTGGAAAATCGGCCCTGGGGAACCGGAGATATCTGACTTCAAATCAGTGGTCGCCACCGGAGCCTGCTAATTGCTCTTCCCAGCCAGATATCTCAGGTTCTGTCTGAGGGTATACTCCAGAAGCTGGGGCTCTTCCCTCTCGGTGGGCACTGCCAGCTTACCTTTACTATGCCCGGAACCAGAGATATCAGCCTTCCAGCAGCCGGTCCGTGCTCCAGCGCCACACGCCTGGTATGTGGATTTATATGTTTGTCGGTGGATTGCTGCGGCTCCTGAACTCTGATCCCCAAGACCCTGGTACCAACTGAAAGGCGGGACTCTCAGGAACCGGAGATATCCGCAGTCAAGTACGCGGCCCTCCCAGCGGAAAATGATGAATATTAAGCCCACTCCACTATTCACCCCTCCAATGCATATTAAACACCCTCTACCACCCAGGAAGCTATGTACCTGGACCCCTTCATTCAGCCTAATGCCCCTTCTACAGTTTAGTATTCTCCCCCCCCCCCCCCCCCCCATCTCCCATCTGTGCAGTAAAGGAGTAATTAGCAGAAATGACTGCTCCAGGTCCTACATGCTGAGCGGAAGATAGAACACCCCCTACCGCCAGCGGGACATCACAGCTGCCGCTGATAGCACCTCCCACCCAGGGCTGGATCTAGACCTTGCGGCGCCCCTGGCGGAAAATAGGGGCGCGGCTTCATGGAGAAGGGGCGTGGTCAGTTATGCCCCCTGTAGCTGTGCCCACAGTCGTATTGCCCCAGTACTGTGCCCCCCCATAGAGTTGTGCCCCCTAGTTGCGCCGTTTACAAAAAATAAAAAATAAATTAATACTTACAATCCCCGCTCCTGCTTCCCGACCGCTGCTGCCCTCCGTCTCCGGCCGCCGGCGCCGCTCCTCGGATCTATGGGAGAGACGTCATGACGTCTCTCCCATAGCACCGCATAGACACTAGAGGTCAATTATGACCTCTAGCGTCTATGTGCCGCTCCCACAATGCAGTGCGGTGCGCAATGACTTCATCATGCACCGCACAGCACCGGGCATCTAAACAGCACCGGGCGGCACCAGTAGCGGTCCTTGCCATGGCGGCAGCGCCCCAGGCAAAAATCCTGCTTACCCGTAGCAAGATCCGCTACTGCTCCCACACCTACCGCTGGAGGATGGGTAGGGGGCCCAGTGCATTGCTTTGCCCGGGGGCGTGCACTGCTGGTAAGACGGCCCTGGTCACCACCCAGGTGCTGGCATGTCTAGAGTCGGGGAGATGTTCCCTCTAAAACTGACTACCAGGATTTTTACTAATGGTACCAGCTTACCATCTCTAGCCTGAATGTGAGCTCCAGAGATGGGCAGCCAAGGTCCCCAGGCAGAGTCTCCTAGCCGTGGGAGATGGGACAGGGGGACCCTGTAGCCCATAGAGAGCTAGACCACCAGGAAAAAAGAAAGTGCATTTTTATTGTTAAATACATTTAAAACTGTTTTTCCTGCCCCCTCCCCATCCCCCCTCAGTGGGTAGCTCTGTGTAGTCTTCCCCCGGCGCAGTGCTCTAGGAGTTAAACTACTAGTCTTCCACCTGAGCGCCGCAGCTGCGGGTGCTCCTTATTGCCCCCTCTCAGTGCTGGGGTTTAAGGGACTCTCCCTGTCCCCCCAATGCATGAGGTCTCTGGGCTGCTGCATTGAACTGCTGGGGTGTCAGGAGTGAAGCTCCCAGATTCCAGCATCTATTGGCTCCCTTAAACATGGCGCCGAAGCACGAGGGTTAACCCCTTCAGTGCCATGGCGGCCATTTTAGGCACGTGGATCAGGTCTCCGGCCACATCCAGTAGAGTGTACAACTATATAAATCAGGCTTATTATCCAAGTCAGAAAGGGCCATTATAATAATATGTGTGCGGACCATCATGTTTTAATTTTGGATCAGGATTCTTTTAAACTTTAATAAAAACAGGTAACATTATGTAATTTGGGCCTGTTTTTTGTTCCTACAGTATTATTAACCTCAATAACATTCATTTCCGGTTATTTCCAGTCAATTTTGACCACTTCACAGATCACAATGTTGTTCACCAATATCGGCCAATCGCTGCAGTGAGTTGGCTGGTTACTAAGCAACAGAGCAGCGGCACAAACACACGGCAGTTACTGTAAGACTATAGCACATATACAGTACATTGCGGCACAGCAGGGGCAGACTGTATGGTAGCTTAATAAACTCTACAACCCCATAGAATGTTTTCATTAATCAAGGTCTAGCTGAAAGCCCTGAGACCAGTGCAGGTGAATGGGGACAGAGTATTTATGTAGTGGGTAGCCAGGTAAAGCGTTGATTGATTGCAGTTGACAAATAAATCTGTGTGACACACAAACACATTAACAGAGGAGTGACTTCATACGTCTGAAACGTGCAAGAAAACTGATAAAAGAGAGATAAATAAAATAAATACAATAAATAACACATTGAAGAGACGCCCACAGTTATCTCTGTTCCCAAGGTGTATTCTGAGTGTATGTAATACATGTCACATCTGTGCCCAAAGTGAGTTATATCACATTAATCTCTAATTCTGTAACTTCACTGTTCTGCTGTAGTGATCAGCGACACAGTATTGCGCGACGCAGTCCAGACATAGTGCTGTAAAATATAGGCTTCCCCGGATAGTGCCACAGATGTGATATCCACAAAACGGAATAGCGCGTGCCCTGGACTTGAACCTTAGTGTTATGGACCCGCCAGCTGAGGTCACCAGGTTGTGGTTGGTGGGCCCATATATATATTTGGCCCAAAGATTATGCTAAACACCTCAATTTTGAGCTGTGTTAGATTGTAAGAGTTTATTATAATTATTCTGATTAGCAGCGCTTAGTACTATAGAGTGTGCATTTGCATTTTCTTTTTTTTTTCTGTGTGGAATTACAAGTTTCAGGATGCTAGCACCTCTTAGTATGTTTCTGATTAGGGTATGCAGTACAGGGTGTCCCTCCCCCCCTTCCCCCTCCTCCCCATATAGTGGTACCAGTCTCTCTGTAGCTCCATCTAGTAACAGTATCTAATAGTTGTGGAATGCAATAATCGCAGGGTCTCTCTGGAGGTAAGTATCCCTCTCCCACTGTGACTAGATGGCACTGTACATGCAAATTGGTAGAGTCTGGTGGCCATCTTGGTTAGAGACTTGAAGCCTCCCTGAAGGAACTGTGAGCATGGAGTTTGCTTACAACTTCAACAAATGTGACTATCACAGTACACCACTTGTACACCGCTAATTGTATTTTCCAAGTCAGACAGGAGCTGGCAAGCCACCGCGGGACACTGAACCTTCGTAATCCATGGGTGTCCTGGTTTAAAGGTATGCCTAATAATAGCACATACATTCATTTTTTTCTAAATTGAGAGCTACAGTAACTCACCTGGAGGCACCAACATAGCACTACAAGGACCAGCATGCCTTGCAGCTACTGATCTCATCCAAGCCTGTCAGCAGGGCCAGCCCGAGCTCAATTTTCTTGGTAAGCGATGATAGATTTTGTCACCCCTCACTGGATATTGTGGGTGGAGCTACAACATGGGAGGGGAACCAACTGGTGCGTAAACTGGTTTTAAAAAAAATGTCTATGTTTGAGTTATGAGGGTGGGTGCTATAACATGTCACTACTGACTCCGGAGTTCCGACACTGCTCGGAATACCAGCACCGGAATCCTTACTACGAGCACAAGCCCGGCACCGAAATCCCGACTACCAGGATCCTGAACGAGTGATTCCCAGGCCGCCGGAGAAATGAGCCGTGGGGGTAGCTTAGGTTTAGGCTGTAGGGAGGGGGGTTAGGTTTTGGCTTTGGGGGTTAGGTTTAGGCTGAAGGGAGGGGAGGTTAGGTTTAGGCTATGGGGAGGGGGGTTAGGTTTAGGCTGTGGAGAGGGGGGTTAGGTTTTGGCTCTGGGGGTTAGGTTTAGGCTATGAAGGGGGGGGGGGGGTTAGGTTTAGGCTATGGGGAGGGGGGTTAATTTTAGGCTGCAGGAAGGGGGGTTAGGTTTAGGCTATGGGGAAGGTGGGTTAGGTTTAGGCTGCAGGAAGGGGGTTAGGTTTAGGCTGCAGGGATGGGGGGTTAGGTTTAGGCTATGGGGAAGGGGGTTAGGTTTAGGCTGTGGGGAGGAGGGTTAGGTTAAGGCTGCAGGGAGGGGGGTTAGGTTTAGGCTGCAGGAAGGGGGTTAGGTTTAGGCTGTGGGTAAGGGGGTTAGGTTTAGGCTGGGGGGAGGGGGTTAGGTTAAGGCTATGGGGCTAGATTTAGGCTGCAGGGAGGTGGGTTAGGTTTAGTCTGTGGGGGGTAAGGTTTAGGCTGCAGGGATGGAGGTTAGGTTTAAGCTTTGGGGAGGGGGTTAGGTTTAGGCTGTGGGGAGGGGGGTTAGGTTTAGGCTATGGGGAAGGGCTTTAGGTTTAGGCTACGAGGGTTAGGTTTAGGTTGCAGGGAGTGGGGTTAGGTTTAGGTTTAAACTATGGGGAAGGTGGTTAGGTTTAGGCTGCAGAAAGGGGGGTTAGGTTTAGGCTATGGGGATTAGGATTAGGCTGCAGGGAGCTGGGTTAGGTTTAGGCTGCAGGAAGGGGGGGTTAGGTTTAGGCTGGGGGGAGGGGGTTTAGGTTTTGGGGAGGGGGGCTAGGTTTAGGCTGCAGGGATGGAGGTTAGGTTTAGGCTATGGGGAAGGGGGTTAGGTCTAGGCTGCAGGGAGGGAGTTAGGTTTAGGCTATGGGGAAGCGGGGTTAGGTTTAGGATGCAGGGATGGGGGTTAGGTTTAGGCTATGGGGAGGAGGTTAGGTTTAGGCTGCGGGGAAGGGGGTTAGGTTTAGGCTATGGGGAAGGGCTTTAGGTTTAGGCTACGAGGTTTAGGTTGCAGGGAGTGGGGTTAGGTTTAGGCTATGGGGAAGGGGGTTAGGTTTAGGCTGCAGAAAGGGGGGTTAGGTTTAGGCTATGGGGATTAGGATTAGGCTGCAGGGAGCTGGGTTAGGTTTAGGCTGCAGGAAGGGGGGGTTAGGTTTAGGCTGGGGGGAGGGGGGGTTTATGTTTTGGGGAGGGGGGTTAGGTTTAGGCTGCAGGGATGGAGGTTAGGTTTAGGCTATGGGGAGGGGGTTAGGTTTAGGCTGCAGGGATGGAGGTTAGGTTTAGGCTATGGGGAAGGGGGTTAGGTTTAGGCTGCAGGGATGGGGGTTAGGTTTAGGCTATGAAGAAGGGGGTTAGGTTTAGGCTGTGGGATGGGGGGTTAGGGTTAGTCTACGGTGGAAGAGGGTTAGATTTAAGCTGCGGAAAGAGGGTAGTTGGATTTAGGCAGCACTGGGGAGGGTTAGGGCGGGGCTGGTGGGGTTAGAGTTAGGCCGTGTGAAGGGAGGGCTAGGGTACAGATGGCGTTGCAGAAAAGTAAGTATACTAACCTTGCCCCTATCAGGATTATAACCATATTGATCCCAATCCATATATATATATATATATATATATATATATAAAATATATATATATATAAAATATATATATATATATATATATATGTATATACATACATAGAAGAAGCCAGCTCCACATAAAAATATATTGAGAAAGCCAGACCCGCAAAAACATTGAAAGTGCCAGATTTACATTAAAGAAGCATTATCACGGTGGGCTGAGGACTTCTCTTGAGGGTCCCTCACCATGGAGGTTGCAGCAGGAAGGCAGCAGCCGATACAGAGGGGAGAGAGGATACCAGGTGCTTTGGATATCAGTCTCATTACAAATGGAGTTGGGCCACAGCTCACCAGAATGGGTGGCTAACCCCTATGCAGATAACGTGGAAATAAAAGAATGACCTGGGAATGCAATCAGAGTCAGTATTGTTTAATATACAGGTATGATAATAAAGTAGATAAAAAAACAAATGTTTAAATCAGTTAACTGACACCTACAGCAAACATACAATATATGATATGTAATAAGCAGTAATGATCTGAGAACCAGACCAACGCCAGTGATCCACACATGAACACTGTATGAGACCGTAATAACAATGTATACATATACTGATAAATATGATCAATATGGCACAGTCAGGATAAGAGAACGTCCAGTTGCCTTAGGAACAAGTGAAATTGTGGAGAATAGCCAATCATGGCTCAGAATAGTTTGAGAAACTGATAAAGTGATTTATCAGAGTATTATACAGTGACACAGGACATTACTAGGGAGTATACGAGTAGTATCACCGGTGGTCGAAGTGGAAATTTTGAAGTGGGGGTATGGAAAAGTGAAGGTTGCGCTCGCTCCGGAAAAGGGGACGTGGTCATTCAAAATGGGGTGTGGCGACTCAAAAGGGGCGTGTCCTTCAGTGTAGTAGGACCTCTTATACTATCTAGTACTGGTGCCCCTTTCACCTTATACCACACAGTATCAGCGGAAATCACATTATAGCACACGGTATGAGCCGAAATTCACATTATAGCACACAGTATTATCTGAAATTCACATTATAGCACACGGTATAAGCGAAATTCACATTATCGCATATGGTATGATCCGAAATTCACATTATAGCACACGGTATTCTGAGCTGAAATTCACATTATAGTACACGGTATGAGACGAAATTCACATTATAGCACACGGTATTATCTGAAATTCACATTATAGCACACGGTATAAGCGAAATTCACATTATCGCATATGGTATGATCCGAAATTCACATTATAGCACACGGTATGAGCTGAAATTCACATTATAGTACACGGTATGAGACGAAATTCACATTATAGCACACGGTATGAGCCAAAATCCACATTATAGCACACGGTATGAGCCAAAATTCACGTTACAGCACATTGAATGAGCCGAAATTCACATTATAGCACACGGCATGAGCCGAAATTCACGTTACAGCACATTGAATGAGCCGAAATTCACATTATAGCACACAGTATTATCTGAAATTCACATTATAGCACACGGTATAAGCGAAATTCACATTATCGCATATGGTATGATCCGAAATTCACATTATAGCACACGGTATTCTGAGCTGAAATTCACATTATAGTACACGGTATGAGACGAAATTCACATTATAGCACACGGTATTATCTGAAATTCACATTATAGCACACGGCATGAGCTGAAATTCACAATATGCAACACAGTATGATCCACAATTCAGGGACAGGGAGAAAGAGATAGAGAGAGAGACAGCAGGGACAGAGAGAGTGACAGCAGAGACAGAGAGAGTGACATCAGGGACAGAGAGAGTGACATCAGGGACAGGGAGAGTGACAGCAGGGACAGAGAGAATGACATCAGGGACAGGGAGAGTGACAGCAGGGACAGAGAGAATGACATCAGGGACAGGGAGAGTGACAGCAGGGACAGAGAGAGTGACAGCAGGGACAGAGAGAGTGACAGAGGGACAGAGAGAGTGACAGAGGGACAGAGAGAGTGACAGCAGAGACAGGGAGAGTGACAGCAGGGACAGAGAGAGTGACAGAGGGACAGAGAGAGTGACAGCAGGGACAGAGAGAGTGACAGAGGGACAGAGAGAGTGACAGAGGGACAGAGAGAGTGACAGCAGAGACAGGGAGAGTGACAGCAGGGACAGAGAGAGTGACAGAGGGACATAGAGAGTGACAGCAGAGACATGGAGAGTGACAGCAGGGACAGAGAGAGTGACAGAGGGACAGAAAGAGTGACAGAGGGACAGAAAGAGTGACAGCAGGGACAGAGAGAGTGACATCAGGGACAGGGAGAGTGACAGCAGGGACGAGAGAGTGACAGAGGGGCAGAGAGAGTGACAGCAGGGACAGAGAGAGTGACAGCAGGGACAGAGAGAGTGACAGAGGGACAGAAAGAGTGACAGCAGGGACAGAGAGAGTGACATCAGGGACAGGGAGAGTGACAGCAGGGACAGAAAGAGTGACAGAGGGGCAGAGAGAGTGACAGCAGGGACAGAGAGAGTGACAGCAGGGACAGAGAGAGTGACAGAGGGGCAGAGAGAGTGACAGCAGGGACAGAGAGAGGGACAGAGAGAGTGACAGCAGGGACAGTGAGAGTGACAGCAGGGACAGAGAGAGTGACAGCAGGGACAGAGAGAGTGACAGCAGGGACAGAGAGAGTGACAGAGGGAAGGAAAGAGTGACAGCAGGGCCAGGAGAGTGACATCAGGGACAGGGAGAGTGACAGCAGGGACAGAGAAAGTGACAGAGGGGCAGAGAGAGTGACATCAGGGACAGGGAGAGTGACAGCAGAGACAGAGAGAGTGACAGAGGGGCAGAGAGAGTGACAGCAGGGACAGAGAGAGGGACAGAGAGAGTGACAGCAGGGACAGAGAGAGTGACAGCAGGGACAGAGAGAGTGACAGCAGGGACAGAGAGAGTGACAGAGGGAAGGAAAGAGTGACAGCAGGGACAGAGAGAGTGACATCAGGGACAGGGAGAGTGACAGCAGGGACAGAGAAAGTGACAGAGGGGCAGAGAGAGTGACATCAGGGACAGGGAGAGTGACAGCAGGGACAGAAAGAGTGACAGAGGGGCAGAGAGAGTGACAGCAGGGACAGGGAGAGTGACAGCAGGGACAGAAAGAGTGACAGAGGGGCAGAGAGAGTGACAGCAGGGACAGGGAGAGTGACATCAGGGACAGAAAGAGTGACAGAGGGGCAGAGAGAGTGACAGCAGGGACAGGGAGAGTGACAGCAGGGACAGAAAGAGTGACAGAGGGGCAGAGAGAGTGACAGCAAGGACAGAGAGAGTGACAGAGGGGCAGAGAGAGTGACAGCAGGGACAGAGAGAGTGACATCAGGGACAGAGAAAGTGACAGTGGGGCAGAGAGAGTGACAGCAGGGACAGAGAGAGTGACAGCAGGGACAGAGAGAGTGACAGAGGGGCAGAGAGAGTGACAGCAGGGACAGAGAGAGTGACAGAGGGACAGTGAGAGTGACAGCAGGGCCAGGAGAGTGACAGCAGAGACATAGGGAAGCATGGGAACATTACCTGAGATGAGCAGCAGAGGTGTGGAAGTGACTTTGGTCGGCGGCGTAGAAGCTCATGGGCAGCGGCAGTGACAAAAAGGCCTTCGGATCGGCGGCTGTGAGGTCCCCTTGATGGCCGCCATTTGTGGTCGTCAGTGGTCAGCGGGCGGCTGTGAGCCTAGAGCCTCACAGGTCCAGCGCTCTACACAGCCACCTAGTCAGGCCGGGCAGGGACGGTAGCAGCATCCTTAGTGCAGCAGGCCGGCCACTTCCCTCGCCTCCTGCTGCACACACTTTAATCTAGTAAAAAATAAAAGATGCCATACCGCCGCATACCGGCTCACTTCGACCACTAAGTATCACAGAGTATTATACGGTGACATAGGACATTACTGGAGGAATATAGTATTACAGAGTATTATATGGTGACACAGGACATTACTGGGAGAATATAGTATCACAGAGTATTATACTGTGACACAGGACACTACTGGAGGAATATAGTATCACAGAGTATTATATGGTGACACAGGATATTACTGGAGGAATATAGTATCACAGAGTATTATATGGTGACACAGGATATTACTGGAGGAATATACTATCACAGAGTATTATATGGTGATACAGGACACTACTGGAGGAATATAGTATCACAGAGTATTATATGGTGACACAGGATATTACTGGGGGAATATACTATCAGAGAGTATTATATGGTGACACCGGACATTACTGGGTGACTATAGTATCACAGAGTATTATACGGTGACACAGGACATTACTGGGGAGAATATAGCATCACAGCGTATTATACGGTGACATAGGACATTACTGGGGAGAATATAGTATCACAGAGTATTAAATGGTGACATAGTACATTACTGGGGAGAATATAGTATTACAGAGTATTATATGATGACTCAGGACATTACTGAGACAATATAGTATCACAGAGTACTATATGGTGACATAGGACATTACTGGGGGATATAGTATCACAAAGATTATATGGTGACACAGGATATTACTGGGGAGAATATAGTATCACAGAGTATTATACGGTGACATAGGACATTACTGGGGAGAATATAGTATCACAGAATATTATATGGTGACACAGGACATTACTGAGGAGAATATAGTATCACAGAGTATTATATGGTGACATAGGACATCAATGGGGAGAATATAGTATCACCGAGTATTATACTGTGACATAGGACATTACTGGGAGAATATAGTATCACAGAGTATTATATGGTGACACAGGACATTACTGGGGAGAATATAGTATCACCGAGTATTATACGGTGGCATAGGACATTACTGCGGAGAAAATAGTATCACAGAGTATCATACGGTGATATAGGACATTACTTGTGGGAATATAGTATCATAGAGCATTATATGGTGACACAGGACATTACTGGGGGAATATAGGATCACAGAGTATTATATGGTGACATAGGACATTACTGGGGAGAATATAGTATCCCGGAGTATTATATGGTGACACAGGACATTACTGGGGAGAATATAGTATCACAGAATATTATATGGTGACAGAGGACATTACTGGAGGAATATAGTATCACAGAGTATTATATGGTGACACAGGACATTACTGGGGGAATATACTATCACAGAGTATTATATGGTGACACAGGACATTACTGGGGGAATGTACTATCACTGAGTATTATATGGTGACACAGGACATTACTGGATGAATATAGTTTCACAGAGTATTATATGGTGACAGGATATTACTGGGGGAATATACTATCACAGAGTATTATATGGTGACACAGGACATTACTGGGGTAATATAGTATCACAAAGTATTATATGGTGACACCGGACATTACTGGGGGAATATAGTATCACAGAGAATTATACGGTGACACAGGACATTACTAGTGGAATATAGTATTACAGAGTATTATATGGTGACATAGGACATTACTGGAGGAATATAGTATTACCGAGTATTGTATGGTGACATAGGACATTACTGGGGAGAATATAGTATCACAGAGTATTATGTGGTGACACAGGACATTACTGGAGGAATATAGTATCACAGAGTATTATATGGTGACACAGGACATTACTGGGGAGAATATAGTATCACAGAATATTATATGGTGACAGAGGACATTACTGGAGGAATATAGTATCATAGAGTATTATATGGTGACACAGGACATTACTGGGGAGAATATAGTATCATAGAGTATTATATGGTGACACAGGACATTACTGGGGGAATGTACTATCACAGAGTATTATATGGTGACACAGGACATTACTGGAGGAATATAGTATCACAGTGTATTATATGGTGACACTGGATATTACTGGGGGAATATACTATCACAGAGTATTATATGGTGACACGGGACATTACTGGGGTAATATAGTATCACAGAGTATTATATGGTGACACCGGACATTACTGGGTGACTATAGTATCACAGAGTATTATACGGTGACACAGGACATTACTGGGTAGAATATAGTATCACCGAGTATTATACTGTGACATAGGACATTACTGGGAGAATATAGTATCACAGAGTATTATATGGTGACACAGGACATTACTGGGGAGAATATAGTATCACAGAGTATTATACGGTGGCATAGGACATTACTGGGGAGAAAATAGTATCACAGGGTATAATACGGTGATATAGGACATTACTGGTGGGAATATAGTATCACAGAGCATTATATGGTGACACAGGACATTACTGGGGGAATATAGGATTACAGAGTATTATATGGTGACATAGGACATTACTGGGGAGAATATAGTATCCCAGAGTATTATATGGTGACACAGGACATTACTGGGGAGAATATAGTATCACAGAGTATTATATGGTGACACAGGACATTACTGAGGACAATATAGTATCACAGAGTACTATATGGTGACACAGGACATTACTGGGGGAATATAGTATCACAGAGTATTATATGGTGACACAGGACATTACTGGGGAGAATATAGGATCACAGAGTATTATATGGTGACACGACATTACAGGGGGAATATAGGATCACAGAGTATTTTATGGTGACATAGGACATTACTGGGGAGAATATAGTATTACTGAGTATTATATGGTGACAAAAGACATTACTGGGGAGAATATAGTTTCACAGAGCATTATATGGTGACACAGGACATTACTGGGAGAATATAGTATCACAGAGTATTATATGGTGACACAGGACATTACTGGAGGAATATAGTATCACAGAGTATTATATGGTGACACAGGACATTACTGGGGAGAATATAGTATCCCATTGCATTATAAAATGACACAGGACATTACTGAAGGAATATAGTATCACAGAGAATTATATGGTGAAACACAGGACATTACTAGGGGAATATAGTATCACAGAGTATTATACAGTATGGTGACACAGGATATTACTGGAGGAATATAGTATCCCGAAGAATTATATGGTGACACAAGATATTACTGGTGGAATATAGTATCAGAAAGTATTATATGGTGACACAGGACATTACTGGAGGAATGTACTATCACAGAGTATTATATGGTGACACAGGACATTACTGGAGGTATATAGTATCACAGAGTATTATATGGTGAAACACAGGACATTACTAGGGGAATATAGTATCACAGAGTATTATACAGTATGGTGACACAGGATATTACTGGAGGAATATAGTATCCCGAAGAATTATATGGTGACACAAGATATTACTGGAGGAATATAGTATCAGAAAGTATTATATGGTGACACAGGACATTACTGGAGGAATGTACTATCACAGAGTATTATATGGTGACACAGGACATTACTGGAGGAATATAGTATCACAGAGTATTATATGGTGACACAGGACATTACTGGGGAGAGTATAGTGTCATAGAGTATTTTATGGTGACACATGACATTACTGGAGGAATATACTATCACAGAGTATTATATGGTGACACAGGACATTACTGGAGGAATATAGTATCACAGAGTATTATATGGTTACACAAGACATTACTGGAGGAATATAGTATTACAGAGTATTATATGGTGACACAGGACATTGCTGGAGGAATATACTATCACAGAGTATTATATGGTGACACAGGACATTACTGGGGGAATATAGTATCACAGAGTATTATATGGTGACACAGGATATTACTGGGGGATTATGGTATCACAGAGTATTATATGGTGACACAGGGCACTACGGGGGGAATATAGTATCACAGAGTATTATATGGTGACACAGTACATTACTGGAGGAATATAGTATCACAGAGTATTATATGGTGACACAGGACATGACAGGGGAGAGTATAGTGTCATAGAGTATTATATGGTGACACAGGACATTACTGGAGGAATATACTATCACAGAGTATTATATGGTGACACAGGATATTACTGGGGGAATATAGTATCACAGAGTATTATATGGTGACACAGGACATTACAGGGGAAAAATAGTATCACAGAGTATTATATGGTGACACAGGACATTACTGGAGGAATACAGTATCACAGTGTATTATATGGTGACACTGGATATTACTGGGGGAATATACTATCACAGAGTATTATATGGTGACACGGGACATTACTGGGGTAATATAGTATCACAGAGTATTATATGGTGACACCGGACATTACTGGGTGACTCTAGTATCACAGAGTATTATACGGTGACACAGGACATTACTGGGTAGAATATAGTATCACCGAGTATTATACTGTGACATAGGACATTACTGGGAGAATATAGTATCACAGAGTATTATATGGTGGCACAGGACATTACTGGGGAGAATATAGTATCACAGAGTATTATACGGTGGCATAGGACATTACTGGGGAGAAAATAGTATCACAGAGTATCATACGGTGATATAGGACATTACTGGTGGGAATATAGTATCACAGAGCATTATATGGTGACACAGGACATTACTGGGGGAATATAGGACCACAGAGTATTATATGGTGACATAGGACATTACTGGGGAGAATATAGTATCCCAGAGTATTATATGGTGACACAGGACATTACTGGGGAGAATATAGTATCACAGAGTATTATATGGTGACACAGGACATTACTGAGGACAATATAGTATCACAGAGTACTATATGGTGACACAGGACATTACTGGGGGAATATAGTATCACAGAGTATTATATGGTGACACAGGACATTACTGGGGAGAATATAGGATCACAGAGTATTATATGGTGACACGACATTACTGGGGGGAATATAGGATCACAGAGTATTTTATGGTGACATAGGACATTACTGGGGAGAATATAGCATTACTGAGTATTATATGGTGACACAAGACATTACTGGGGAGAATATAGTTTCACAGAGCATTATATGGTGACACAGGACATTACTGGGAGAATATAGTATCACAGAGTATTATATGGTGACACAGGACATTACTGGAGGAATATAGTATCACAGAGTATTATATGGTGACACAGGACATTACTGGGGAGAATATAGTATCCCATTGCATTATAAAATGACACAGGACATTACTGAAGGAATATAGTATCACAGAGTATTATATGGTGAAACACAGGACATTACTAGGGGAATATAGTATCACAGAGTATTTTACAGTATGGTGACACAGGATATTACTGGAGGAATATAGTATCCCGAAGAATTATATGGTGACACAAGATATTACTGGAGGAATATAGTATCAGAAAGTATTATATGGTGACACAGGACATTACTGGAGGAATGTACTATCACAGAGTATTATATGGTGACACAGGACATTACTGGAGGTATATAGTATCACAGAGTATTATATGGTGAAACACAGGACATTACTAGGGGAATATAGTATCACAGAGTATTATACAGTATGGTGACACAGGATATTACTGGAGGAATATAGTATCCCGAAGAATTATATGGTGACACAAGATATTACTGGAGGAATATAGTATCAGAAAGTATTATATGGTGACACAGGACATTACTGGAGGAATGTACTATCACAGAGTATTATATGGTGACACAGGACATTACTGGAGGTATATAGTATCACAGAGTATTATATGGTGACACAGGACATTACTGGAGGAATATAGTATCACAGAGTATTATATGGTGACACAGGACATTACTGGGGAGAGTATAGTGTCATAGAGTATTTTATGGTGACACATGACATTACTGGAGGAATATACTATCACAGAGTATTATATGGTGACACAGGACATTACTGGAGGAATATAGTATCACAGAGTATTATATGGTTACACAAGACATTACTGGAGGAGTATAGTATTTCAGAGTATTATATGGTGACACAGGACATTGCTGGAGGAATATACTATCACAGAGTATTATATGGTGACACAGGACATTACTGGGGGAATATAGTATCACAGAGTATTATATGGTGACACAGGATATTACTGGGGGATTATGGTATCACAGAGTATTATATGGTGACACAGGGCACTACGGGGGGAATATAGTATCACAGAGTATTATATGGTGACACAGTACATTACTGGAGGAATATAGTATCACAGAGTATTATATGGTGACACAGGACATGACAGGGGAGAGTATAGTGTCATAAAGTATTATATGGTGACACAGGACATTACTGGAGGAATATACTATCACAGAGTATTATATGGTGACACAGGATATTACTGGGGGAATATAGTATCACAGAGTATTATATGGTGACACAGGACATTACAGGGGGAATATAGTATCACAGAGTATTATATGGTGACACAGGAAATTACTGGAGGAATATAGTATCACAGAGTATTATATGGTGACACAGGACATTACTGGGGAGAGTATAGTGTCATAGAGTATTATATGGTGACACAGGACATTACTGGAGGAATATACTATCACAGAGTATTATATGGTGACACAGGATATTACTGGGGGAATATAGTATCACAGAGTATTATACGGTGACATAGGACATTACTGGAGGAATATAGTATTACAGAGTATTATATGGTGACACAGGACATTACTAGAGGAATATAGTATAACAGAGTATTTTATGGTGACACAGGATATTACTGGGGGAATATAGTATCACAGAGTATTATATGGTGACACAGGACATAACTGGGGGAATATAGTATCACAGAGTATTATACGGTGACACAGGACATTACTGGAGGAATATAGTATCACAGAGTATTATACGGTGACACAGGACATTACAGGAGGAATATAGTATCCCAGAGTATTATACGGTGACACAGGACATTACAGGAGGAATATACTATCACAGAGTAATATATGGTGACACAGGACATTACTGGAGGAATATAGTTTCACAGAGTATTATACGGTGACACAGGACATTACTGGAGGAATATAGTATCACAGAGTATTATACGGTGACACAGGACATTACAGGAGGAATATAGTATCACAGAGTATTATATGGTGACACAGGATATTACTGGGGGAATATGGTATCACCGAGTATTATATGGTGACATAGGACATTACTGGGGAGAATAGAGTATCACAGAGTATTATATGGTGACACAGGACATTACTGGGGGAATATATTATCACAGAGTATTATATGGTGACACAGGACATTACTGGGGGAATATAGTATCACAGAGTATTATATGGTGACACAGGACATTACTGGTGGGAATACAGTATCACAGAGTATTATATGGTGACACAGGACATTACTGGGGGATATAGTATCACAGATTATTATATGGTGACACAGGACATTACTGGGGTATTATAGTATCACAGAGTATTATTGGTGACACAGGACATTACTGGGGGAATATAGTATCACAGAATATTATATGGTGACACAGGACATTACTGGAGGAATATAGTATCACAGAGTATTATATGGTGACACAGGATATAAGTGGGGGAATATAGTATCACCGAGTATTATATGGTGACATAGGACATTACTGGGGAGAATAGAGTATCACAGAGTATTATATGGTGACACAGGACATTACTGGGGGAATATATTATCACAGAGTATTATATGGTGACACAGGACATTACTGGGGGAATATAGTATCACAGAGTATTATATGGTGACACAGGACATTACTGGTGGGAATACAGTATCACAGAGTATTATATGGTGACACAGGACATTACTGGGGGATATAGTATCACAGATTATTATACGGTGACACAGGACATTACTGGGGTATTATAGTATCACAGAGTATTATTGGTGACACAGGACATTACTGGGGGAATATAGTATCACCGAGTATTATATGGTGACATAGGACATTACTGGGGAGAATAGAGTATCACAGAGTATTATATGGTGACACAGGACATTACTGGGGGAATATAATATCACAGAGTATTATATGGTGACACAGGACATAACTGGAGAGAATAGATTATCACAGAGTATTATATGGTGACACAGGACATTACTGGGGGAATATAGTATCACAGAGTATTATACGGTGACACAGGACATTACTGGAGGAATATAGTATCACAGAGTATTATACGGTGACACAGGACATTACAGGAGGAATATAGTATCACAGAGTATTATACGGTGACACAGGACATTACAGGAGGAATATACTATCCAGTGGCGGTTCTTGCCACGGGCAAGCGGTACTTTTGCCCGGGGCGCCGCCTTCCGGAGGGCGCCGGCGCCATCCGGAGGGCGCCGCACCAGGGCAAGAACCGCCACTGTGCCCCCCGCAGTGCCCTGCTGTGCTCCCCGCTTTGAAGGGAACTAGACGCGTAGCGTCTAGTTTCCCTTCATTGAGAGGACCTTAGTTGTGCGGTGCGCGATGACGTCATCGCGCACCGCACAGCAAAGGTCCTCTCCATGAAGGGAAACTAGACGCTACGGTCTAGTTTCCCTTCGTCTTGAGGACCTTTGCTGTGCGATGCGCGATGACGTCATCGCGCACCGCACAGCATAGTGGCACAGACACTAGGGGTCATAATTGACCTCTAGTGTCTATGCTGTTCTATGGGAGAGACGTAATAACGTCTCTCCCATAGATCGAAGAGAGGAGAGCAGAAGAGCGGCGCCGCCGGCGGAGGGGGTCTAGGTCAGGAACGGTGATGGTAAGTACACTTTTTATTTATTTGTATTTTTTCTTTCAGCGCTTTGACCACGCCCCCAATTTAAGCCACGCCCCCATATTTTGCCCGGGGCGCCACAAACCATAGAACCGGCCCTGATACTATCACAGAGTATTATATGGTGACACAGGACATAACTGGAGGAATATAGTTTCACAGAGTATTATACGGTGACACAGGACATTACTGGAGGAATATAGTATCACAGAATATTATATGGTGACACAGGACATTACTGGAGGAATATAGTGTCAAAGTCAGAAAAATATCTCTATACACGTTGCCATATTTGCACCGCACACTGGTCCGCGCTGCGCATGCGTACGCTCTCCCGTGAAGGCGCATACCCGCAATAGCGTGCACCCGCGGGCGCACGGTATGCGTATTTACGGTAGAGTTTATGTAGTCGTAGCGTGCGACTCATTCGTTACACATTTTCATAATTAATGTAGTTTATAGATCATGATCCCTTTAATGGTTTCTGAAAGTTTAGTTAACATAGAACGTCCCTGAACGGAGGAATCCCTCTTTGTATGGTACGAAGGGTCTAACAGGAATCATATAGCAGTGTTTGGTACCCATCGGAAGAGTATTTAATTAACAATATTCCGGTGTTGGTTTGGAGCGTATTAATCGCTCGTGCGGATAGTTATGGACATAAGAAGTTTATGTCCATTTCTATTATTTACTCATACTCAGGTATGCGGCGGGAAACCCAGTTTCCCACCCACCTGAGCTGTTGGAAATCGTCACAGCCCACCTGTATGAATCAACCTATGACCTTTTGTTATGATGCGAAGCCGAATTCCTGTGTCCAATGGGCGACAAGGTTGTATGGACCATTGGATTGCATTGTGTGTGGGGCATAAATAGGCAGGCCGACCACATCCAGCTCTCACTCTTCAACGGTTCTCATTGCTGAAAATCGGGTGCTGGATGTCCAGGCGCATGCGATCGTTTCCCCTTGTGCGTAAGTTTTCTCTCCGTAATCATTGTCTTACTGTGAGCCAATTTCTCTCATCTCTCTCCATTTCTCTCTCTCCCTTCTCTTTTCTCTCACATCTCCCCTAGACTAGTATTGTATTGTATTAGATAGTATTGTATTTTGGTTAGGAAGTCTCTGTTATATTGTAGTGTATCATTTGTACTGTTATTCTTTTTACAAGTATATTAGATATAATACAGTTAATAGGCTTTGGACCCTAAACCAGTATCTGTGTATTTTCTATAGTTTTAAGTGTTCACTTGAGCGTCGGTGACGCTCAAGCAGCTTTGTAGTTAGTTAGGTTACACAAGGTTGCACATACACCCTGTATTCACATTAAGGTATTCTGTGTATTTCATTGATAAAAGGTTTAGACATAAAGGTATAGCGTTGTGAGCATCTGCGCCGCTGGTGATCTCCTCGTGGTCTCGAGCGTACGCTACGCCATAGCGAATCATTACTCTAGACATAACCAATAACGTGCTGTCCTGTGATCACTGGGCCGTGAGCGAACGTGACGCTTGAGCGTCTCGCCTACGGCTGAGCGATCGTTACGCAACTAGCGTACCCTTACGGTACTTCTTAAGTAAACAGCGTACAGTGTTCTTAGACTTCATTAAGGGTTGTTTATACGACAAAAGAATTTAGAATTGTCAATTGGGGACTCGTCCTGTCCTTCTCATATCTGCACTAGGTAGATCAGCAGACATTATCCTCCAGCAAAGGGTGGGAGGTTGTCTCGCAGTGCTGACGGGATAAGCGTCTGCTTCACTTAGATAAAGAGTGCTGAAGGAATCCGGGAACCGGAAGTAAGAACAAAACGCTTGTGTCTTTTAAAACTGTTTATTTTTCTTCTGTCTTGCGTATACACGCACGCATACATATATATCTACATTTCTTTTTTCAATTTCGTATATCACTATTCCTGTTTGCCAATTTTTATAGTTGATAGAAAGTGCAAAAAGAGATTTGCTGTTATTTCATAGTAGAGGTAATAGTTAAAGTATAGACCAACACACGGCTTGTCTGGGAGATAAGGCAGCCAGTGTGGTGTGCGGTAGATAATCAGGGATCATCTACATTGATAAAAGTAGAAATTGTGTTACGGTGGATCTTTGTTTTGCGTACACGTGTCTCTAACAAAGACTAGTGTACGCAATCCAAAGGCAGACGCACGCAGCGTACATTACGCAACGTAGCGTCCGGTTACGCCCACGTAGCTCAAGTCACGAAAAAGTTGGATTTTAGCGCAAAAGCGATAATTAACGCAAAGGCGATAAATAACGCGACGCGGTAAATAACGCAAATCTATTTTTGAAAAAAAAATAATCTGAAATTTAGTTTAACAGATCCTGCTCCTAATTGGTAACACAGCTGGGCTGAAGAAAATTTCTGCGCAGAAATAGATATAGAAACAAAGTGTACATGTGTTGAGTGAGTGTGTTTTTATCACATAAGTTTATATAACTTAGAGGTTGAACCAAAAGGAAAGTCGGGTACTCGTCAAGGAACATACGTGTAAGTGACATATACGGTGGCTAGGGAGGCATCCCTGGTTAAATAATATTTGAGCATTAGAGTATAGCGGACCATAAGGTAAACAGACCAGGAGGTCATAAGGTAACAGACCGGGAGGTCATAAGGTAACAGGTAAAATAGACAAAGAGGTCCGCTATAAAGGTACAAGAGGCACAACGCCTGGGGTGTTGGTGCAGAACCCATATAGGCCATACAAGCTCATGCTGAAGGAATTCGCAGCCGAAATTTTCGATTCCATTGATCTTTCAGTACATGACAAGTAGTGCTTATGTACTGAACGATTGTACCGCACGTAATTGTGTGCAGTAGTTAGTAATCTGACCTAATACCATTAGAGTAAAGTGGTCACAAACGCTATTTGTACATTCTGACGTGATTTGTGTAATTTTTTATTTTTGGAAGGGAAGTTCGCTGGTCACTCAGGAACTATCTAACAACCCCACCTTTACTGGAAAGAGTAAGTGTCCTGCGGGTAACCCTCATATGTTCCAGTAAACCGAAGGTTCCATAGGGGCCCTGTATCGAGTACGCCAGCACCATATCGGTGTGATCAGGTCGTATTGGTCGAGGTGGGCGAGTGAGTGGGGTACTCGGTAAACCGCCACCGCCGGCCTATTGTGAATAATTTGGTTTGCTGTAAGGGTTCGCTGAAGACCGTGATATAAAGATCACAGGAGTAGTAAGCAACACCTGCAGATTATGGGGGCCAATTGTTCAGGTAGGGGGCGATCAACCTCGGTTCGGGTTGATTCAGAGAACCGACCAGTAGGGTCGGCAAGGTACATCATGTGTGAAAAATACGGAAGTCACACAGAGGTTTTATGTGATGAATGGGAGAGAATGACTGTACAAGACAGGGACAAATTCCCAAGAATAGGTAGCTTCAGCACAGAAGTGTTACAAAATTTAAGGAGGAGGATATGTCTCATAAAATCAACAAAGAGACGAATTCAACATCATGATTATTTACAGTTATGGCACCAGGAAGGTGAGATACAGAGAGGTTTGGCTCTGGCGGCGGGGGCTGGTCCTAACAGAAAATTGATTGCAACAGCCCCGCCACCACCATATATAGCAGGAGAGAAGTTGATTGCGGAGAGAAACGCACTGGGTTGTAAAACACAAACACTTAGTAACCCTGTAAATGTTAATGATGTTAACCAAGTAACTCATGCAATTATTAACCCGTGCAAGTTGTACCCTGTTTTGAACTTTCCCCAGGACTGTGATCAAGAAGACGATTCGGCAACAATTTCAGCTCTCTCTCTCGCAGCCACTATAGCAGAGACCACAGTAGGCACAGCAACACCCACGAGATTAGCGAAGGCCCCTAGCGGAGGGATAGGTGAGGTCGTGTCAACGGGTAAGTACGGCACCATGCATTACACTGAAACAATTTCACCACAAGCTGTAGAATCTACACAGAATGAAGTTGTTAGAGTTAATCCAGTTAAGGTGATAGTAGTTCCCAATGGGAAAACGGATGCATCAGGAGCCACATCCGTTAGGAACATTGCCATGTATTGCCCGTTTACTAGAATGGAATTGAGGACTATCGTGTCTGAATTCCCAGACCCCAGAAAAGATTTGGTGGCAAGCCAAAAATACATCAGGGATCTAGGAAACACTTTAGAGCCCAATAATAAGGATTGGCAGATAGTGCTAAGAGCTTGCTTACCTTCCAATGTCGACTCAGTTCAATTCTTGGCTGATTGTGGACTAGACAAAGATATACCACTTACCGATGTGTACGACAAGGATAATGTGAAAAGGATAAATTTGCAGCTAAAAGAGTATTTCCCAGCCGTTGTTAAATGGAATAAAATATTTTCCATTAAGCAAAAGGAGTCCGAAACGGCAACAGAATATTTTCACCGGGCACTATTAGAAATGGCAAAATACACTGGTATAGAAGACATTAGGACCAACCCAAACCATCAAGAAGTAGCAGTATCTGTACTGATGGATGGTTTAAAGGAAACATTAAAGGCTAGGGTACAGACTACGCAACCATGTTGGCGAGGTCTGTCAGTGTCCACCTTGAGAGAGGCTGCTATTGATCACGACAGAAACATCACCAGGCACAGAGAGTCGCAAAGTGATAAGTTAATGTCAGTAAGTATACAGGCGCTGACCACAAAGCAACCTGCGTATGTACCATCGAATCCTGTAAGTAAGTCAACTGTAATAACTTGTTATTCCTGTAACAGACCGGGACACTATGCACGAGAATGTAGAGTAAGAAATGTACCAAAATCATACCAACCCCCTAGACAACGACACAACACAAGACATTGGGATCAGGATCCACAGAGGCGGAGTTATGAGCCACATACAGGGGAAACAAAAAGATACCCCCCGAACAGAGATTGGCATGCCTCTGGTAGTTCCCAGCTAACCCCCTCACAAGTAGTCGCTGCCAGCGGGATTCAGGGAGGTCAGCATACCCACTAGGGGTGTGGCCATACCTGTAATCTGCAGCCAGTAAAATTGATTGCCAGTCTTGGAAGTGAACCAGAGATCGCAATCAACGTGGCTGGTAAAACTTTAAATTTTCTTGTAGACACAGGGGCGGCCAAGTCAGTGATAAATTCGACAGTGGGCATGAGAACCACTGGTAGGACAATTCCAGCCATGGGAGTAACAGGAGTAGTCCAGCACTACCCTGTTAGCAAACCAGCCGAGATTACAATAGGGCCTTTGCATACCAAGCATTCCTTTTTGCTGGCTGCATCTGCACCAACTAATCTCCTGGGTAGAGACTTACTATGTAAAATGGGTTGCGTCATTTATTGTACTCCTGAAGGTGTATTCTTGGACATTCCTGAGAATCACGCTCAGGAGGTACGAGACATGTTAGACTCCCCATCAAAATTAATGTCACATTCCATTATGACAAATAGGAATCCATCCCAAGTAGAAGAGATGACATCTCAGATACCAGAGTCACTTTGGACAAAAGATGGACAGGACACTGGATTAATGGCAAACGTAGCTCCAGTAGTTGTACAAGTAAAAGATGGTAGGATAGCTCCAAAAATCCCACAGTATCCTCTGAAGCCAGAGGTGGAGTTAGGAGTTTTCCCAGTAATAGAGCGCTTGCTGCAACAGGGCATTCTGGTAAGAACGTCCAGCACAGCAAATAGTCCCATCTTCCCTGTTAAAAAGAGTGGGGGGAGGGGTTACAGGCTAGTGCAGGATTTAAGGGGGATTAACAAAATAGTTGAGAGTCAGTTCCCCGTAGTGCCTAATCCAGCTGTCATCCTAATGCAAATTCCTCCCACTGCCAAATTTTTCACTGTTATTGACCTCTGCTCCGCTTTCTTTTCGGTACCTCTGCATCCTGACAGCCAATATTTGTTTGCATTCACATACAGAGGAGTCCAATACACGTGGACTCGGTTACCCCAAGGTTTCATAGATAGTCCAAGTATATTTTCTCAGGCTTTGCATGATTGTTTACAGTCTTTCCAAACAGAGAGTGGATCAGTATTGATACAGTATGTGGATGATTTACTACTGTGTTCTGATTCATTGGAAGCATCCCTGAAGGATACGAAACAGCTCCTGTTTCATCTTTCAGACACAGGTCACAAGGTTTCCAAAGACAAGTTGCAATTATGCCAAACTAAGGTAAAATATTTGGGACACTGTCTAACACAAGGACTGAGGCGGCACCTGAGCCTTGAAGACCGAAAGCAGTTGTCGACTCCCCTCTCCCTTTTATTGTTTTTCTCCACTTCCCATCCCCTCTTCCTTAAAATTTCTTTTTCCCCCTTCTCATTCTTCTCTATTTTCTCCTCAAAGATGGACTTGCCCCAAGAGACTGTGATCCGGATTTTGATGTTAACCATGATGTTGACCAGAGCAGTCTGTTCCGGCGAGAGTACCATAGAGGTCGAGAGAGGTTCTGGAATGGGTTCCGATTATGATGATGGAGGCGTAGTTTTCCAAGATCAACCAAACCAATAAGCAAAGGCGAGTATCAGAAAACGATCCGATAGAAGAAATTGTGATGGGTTGTTAGCTGAAGAAAACTGTATCTGTAGGCTTTGTGACAATTTGATTGAAGATGGATGCATAAAGAAATGCCAATCCAGTTTTAATATCCATATGGACCGGCATCCATTGAGTGACTATCACTCCTTAGTGGGTAATGTATTAAACCAAACAGATTGTTGGGTATGCTCTCAAGTACCTCAGGGTCATAGCAAATCAGGGCTAGTACCATTTCCTTTAACGTTAGGGGAGGTACTTGAGCTAAGTGGTGGGAGACCGGTGGACCGGAGGTTTAACATCTCCAGCCCTCCTAGTTTGAAGCTCCACCAATACCATGTGGATAGGTCCCTCTTATGTTTTAATATCTCCAATCCCCGTAAGCCGGGAAATTGGGAAGTGTCATGGAGCAACCTTACCATGACCTTTTCGCATAGAGCAGATAGAATGCCTACAGATACAGAGCTTGTACGCCACATAGCCAGTAGAGGAAAATCTTTCCGGTATCGATATACCTTAGGAAATAGGATTACTAGAGTTGGAGAGGTATCACCAGGATACTGCGCACATATCGTACAAACTGATACGTGCATTAAACAGATGGAAGAATTAGGGTCAGGAGAGTTCACCTGGAAGGTGTGTAACATGGTAATGTCCTTCTCCGTCCCATATGTTCTCCCCGATGATGCATATTTCATATGCGGGAGAAAGGCGTACAAGTGGCTTGCCCCAAACTCTGAAGGATTGTGTTATATTGGAAAAGTATTGCCTGAAGTGATGACTGTAACACATGACAAAATGAAGGACATACACCGTGGTGCCCAAGCTCCTTATACTCACACTCATTACGAGCACCGAGTTAAAAGACAACTGTCAGAAAGGTTAGAGCATCCGGCCTCTGATCTTATCCATGAATCCACCGGGATTCAGGTTCTGGTAGCGTTAGATTTCACTCGCACCGCTCGAGGAGTGATGAATTATAGATACATTTCCGCACTCGCCAATTTGTTAGATAATATCACTGAAATGTATGATGACACGTTTAGATACACTGGAAGAGAACTCCAAGCTTATAAAACAGAACTGGTACAGCATAGAATGGTTCTTAATTATCTTACAGCAGTAACAGGCGGATATTGTGTTACATTGGCAACACAGTACGGCATAAAGTGTTGCACGTATATCACAAATAGCACCGAGGATCCGGTAGAGGTCATAGACCAAAAGATGGACGACATTCTCCAATTGAAGTGGGAATTTCGTCGAAAACACAATCTCACCCTTGCTGCTGTAGGTAATGAGCTGACTGGTTGGGTGTCATGGTTGAACCCGCGAAATTGGTTCTCCGGTTTAGGAGACTGGGCTCAAGGAGTCATAATGGATGCTGGAAAGTTTCTACTATGTATCTTGGGTGTTGTTATATCCATTGGATTGATATTTAGATGCGGGCAGGCTTTAATGAGGTGCAAACAAAGTACAAAAGTGATGAGCTTGAGGAGTGAGGAAACCGTAATTAACCTGGATTTGATTTATGACCCAATGATAGAAACCAGGATGTGATGAAAATGCGATTATACGGTCCGTTTCTTTCACCTGTTTTTCTGCTTTTCTCCAAGATAACAAGACCCCTTTTGGACGAGGAAGTTGATGAGACACTATACAGACAACAGACAAGCACCAAAGATGAAGTTTTGACCACTTGAGAAATGGACACTTGATGAACTTTGCCATGGATCCCCAGTTTCCCTAGTATTTTTAAACTCACGCTAGCCCAACATTTTTTGTAAATCTGATGGCACTGACAAAGCTTGTTGCTCATGCCTAAGGAGCAAAACAGCGCAAAGAAGACGACTTTCAACTGATACCGAACAAAACTTCAACGACAGATGTACATTTACCTGACATAGAATATCATTGCATTTTCCATAAGTGTTCTTCATCTTCATCTCTACAACCCTCAGGTAATAACACACATAGTATAGGGAATACAGGCACAGATATCAACAATCACATATTCCCCCATTCATGTATCATCAACTAAAATGTGCTCCCCATTTTGTTCAAAAATCCGAAAAGAGCTCGGTAAAGTTTGACAGCCCATCCACAGACCTGTACCACAGGATAAGAAGGAATTCAAATGTATACTTCGCAATACCTCGAAGCTTGATTTACAACACGTACGGCACGATGATACATGACCCCCCCCAAACATGGACTCATACACACATGCTTCTGCTATCTCACTAGGTCATACCCTCTTCACACCTACTCCTCTCTCCTCCCCTACCCAACCATGGAAATGAATTAACCCCTGACATATATTTTTCTCCTTTTGAAATGTTTTAGAAGGTGGCAGTTATTATTGACTGCCAAAGGGTGGACTGTCAAAGTCAGAAAAATATCTCTATACACGTTGCCATATTTGCACCGCACACTGGTCCGCGCTGCGCATGCGTACGCTCTCCCGTGAAGGCGCATACCCGCAATAGCGTGCACCCGCGGGCGCACGGTATGCGTATTTACGGTAGAGTTTATGTAGTCGTAGCGTGCGACTCATTCGTTACACATTTTCATAATTAATGTAGTTTATAGATCATGATCCCTTTAATGGTTTCTGAAAGTTTAGTTAACATAGAACGTCCCTGAACGGAGGAATCCCTCTTTGTATGGTACGAAGGGTCTAACAGGAATCATATAGCAGTGTTTGGTACCCATCGGAAGAGTATTTAATTAACAATATTCCGGTGTTGGTTTGGAGCGTATTAATCGCTCGTGCGGATAGTTATGGACATAAGAAGTTTATGTCCATTTCTATTATTTACTCATACTCAGGTATGCGGCGGGAAACCCAGTTTCCCACCCACCTGAGCTGTTGGAAATCGTCACAGCCCACCTGTATGAATCAACCTATGACCTTTTGTTATGATGCGAAGCCGAATTCCTGTGTCCAATGGGCGACAAGGTTGTATGGACCATTGGATTGCATTGTGTGTGGGGCATAAATAGGCAGGCCGACCACATCCAGCTCTCACTCTTCAACGGTTCTCATTGCTGAAAATCGGGTGCTGGATGTCCAGGCGCATGCGATCGTTTCCCCTTGTGCGTAAGTTTTCTCTCCGTAATCATTGTCTTACTGTGAGCCAATTTCTCTCATCTCTCTCCATTTCTCTCTCTCCCTTCTCTTTTCTCTCACATCTCCCCTAGACTAGTATTGTATTGTATTAGATAGTATTGTATTTTGGTTAGGAAGTCTCTGTTATATTGTAGTGTATCATTTGTACTGTTATTCTTTTTACAAGTATATTAGATATAATACAGTTAATAGGCTTTGGACCCTAAACCAGTATCTGTGTATTTTCTATAGTTTTAAGTGTTCACTTGAGCGTCGGTGACGCTCAAGCAGCTTTGTAGTTAGTTAGGTTACACAAGGTTGCACATACACCCTGTATTCACATTAAGGTATTCTGTGTATTTCATTGATAAAAGGTTTAGACATAAAGGTATAGCGTTGTGAGCATCTGCGCCGCTGGTGATCTCCTCGTGGTCTCGAGCGTACGCTACGCCATAGCGAATCATTACTCTAGACATAACCAATAACGTGCTGTCCTGTGATCACTGGGCCGTGAGCGAACGTGACGCTTGAGCGTCTCGCCTACGGCTGAGCGATCGTTACGCAACTAGCGTACCCTTACGGTACTTCTTAAGTAAACAGCGTACAGTGTTCTTAGACTTCATTAAGGGTTGTTTATACGACAAAAGAATTTAGAATTGTCAATAGTATCACAGAGTATTATATGGTGACACAGGATATAAGTGGGGGAATATAGTATCACCGAGTATTATATGGTGACATAGGACATTGCTGGGGAGAATAGAGTATCACAGAGTATTATATGGTGACACAGGACATTACTGGGGGAATATATTATCACAGAGTATTATATGGTGACACAGGACATTACTGGGGGAATATAGTATCACAGAGTATTATATGGTGACACAGGACATTACTGGTGGGAATACAGTATCACAGAGTATTATATGGTGACACGGGACATTACTGGGGGATATAGTATCACAGATTATTATACGGTGACACAGGACAATACTGGGGTGTTATAGTATCACAGAGTATTATTGGTGACACAGGACATTACTGGGGGAATATAGTATCACAGAATATTATATGGTGACACAGGACATTACTGGAGGAATATAGTATCACAGAGTATTATATGGTGACACAGGACATTACTGGAGGAATATAGTATCACAGAGTAATATAAGGTGACACAGGACATTACTGGGGAGAATAGAGTATCACAGAGCATTATATGGTGACACAGGACATTACTGGGGAGAATAGAGTATCACAGAGCATTATATGGTGACACAGGACATTACTGGGGAGAATAGAGTATCACAGAGCATTATATGGTGACACAGGACATTACTGGGGAGAATAGAGTATCACAGAGTATTATATGGTGACACAGGACATTACTGGAGGTATATAGTGGGTAATTCCAAGTTGATCGCAACAGGAAATTTTTTAGCAGTTGGCTAAAACCATGTGCAGTGCAGGGGAGGCAGATATAACATGTGCAGAGAGAGTTAGATTTGGGTGTGGTGTGTTCAATCTGCAATCTAACTTGCAGTGTAAAAATAAAGCAGCCAATATTTACCCTGCACAGAAACAAAATAACCCACCCAAATATAACTCTCTCTGCAAATGTTATATCTGCCCCCCCCCCCTGCAGTGCACATGGTTTTGCCCAATTGCTAAAAAATTTCCTGCTGCGATCAACTTGGAATTACCCCCATAGGGCCAGATTCAGACCTGATCATTGTTGTGCAGATTTTCCCAGCGCCCGATTATTAATTGATTGCACATGCATATGCACCGCAGTGCGCAGGCGCATCACCAAATAGTGACAGGATTGTGCAAAAATTTTGATAGCTAGGCGGTCGCAAGGTGATTGACAGGAAGTGGGCCTTTGGGGGAGGTAACTGGACATTTTCTGGGAGTGTCAGGAATAAACGCAGGCGTGTCCAAGAGTTATCTGGGATGGTGTGTGACGTCAGCTCCGGCCCCGATCAGCCTGATTCTATTGCGCTGTAGGAGTAGTCCTGGGCTACGCACACACTGCACACACTGGAAAAATCATTCCACGGTGAGTGAGTTGTGAACGGATTTGCAGATGTCCGCTGTCTGGTGAAGTTTTCGCACGGCGTACACATGCATTTGCACGCTTACACAGGGCGGGTTTTCACTCTTTACGGGCGGCGGCTATCTGATCGTAGACCGCTGCAAATTTGCAGCACAGCAGCGGTCAGGTGTGAATTAGGGCCCTTGTCATATAATCGCCATTCATTGAATCTTGTATGTAGACTGCATAGGGAGGATGACTATCATTTTATACATTCCTATGCAGCTGGCATACAAGATTCAATGAATGGTGATTAGAAGTATATTACATTATAAAGTGACGTATAAGAAGACAGAGGTTCACTAATAAGTCAGAGGAGGAGAGGCTTGGAGCAGAGAAGGTCAGCAGAGGGAGTCCTACAGCACTACCAGTTACCTGCAGCAACATGGAGACAGGCTGAACCAAGTCTGAATTAGATTTAATCCACACCCTAAAAAGGGTGCCTGAGTGCCATGACGTTACCTGAGTAAGGAAGTGGAATGGGAGACTGGGGACACCAAATCTCCTTCTTTCACTAATTTATACAGAATCCGCATTTTGCCTCACTAGCGTTCGAAACAGAAATCCTGTGTTGAAGAGCAACGCTTTAGATGGGACATGAACAGGAAGAGCCTGAAAACATGAAGCAGTGGAGGAAATGCAAGACAAGTTCCGTCTGGCCAAGTTCGCAGCTACGGTCCTGAACTGAATTCTGGGTAATTTGCAGAGTAAAGTTGGTCATAACTTCTGGTTAAATAAATGCCAAAATAATGAATACCAGGACTGTAACTAGAGGTGTGCAAGCAGTTCCACAGCCCAGGGTTGTATTCAATCTGGGTACACACTAAAGCAATGTCAGCATGACAAATGGTCTACATCGCTATGTGTGTACCCGTGATTTGTGCGCTCCCGCAGTTGTCAGATACATCTTCTTGTCGGCCCTACTCAGAATCCGGCCTTATGTCACTCTATTAGGTGCCCCCTAACCATTGGCAGCCAGAGCAAACACCAGTGGTCGCTAATGGAAGCTCCAGCCCTGGGCACAAAGACACTTGAGGTGCAGAATAACATTTCCCCACATTTTGTCAATGGGGTGAATGCCCGTCAGTACCCTTGGCGCATAGGCTAACACTCTGCCCTCCTGGCTTGTTGCAGTCATCCTCTGGGCCTGTCACAGAGTTGTCGGGCCTGTAGGACAGGGAGCCAAAGGGCTCGGCAGTGATTACCGGGAACAGACAGGCATTCTCCTTCCTGTATCAGCCGAGGTGAATGTATCCCAGTTAAACATTCACTTTTTGGGGGCAGTAAAAGAGTTTATAGCTTCAATAAAGGTCAAATTATCGGTGTCAGGGTCATTGGGCAAGAGGCCAATGATATAAATGCACACAGATCTCTCCGTACCATAAATACATATATATTATGTTATAGGTACATAGGTATATCAACTGTATAGGTATTGGTTCTGCTTTCAGTAGACCCTGCCCGTGGCTACCTCTTCCCAGGTCTACAGTAATTACTCTAGGTAAGTACTTTGCTGTGATGCTGGAGTAACCTTCACCTTCCCGGCTGCCAGGAGCCAGCGGCTGAGTGCAAGTAACTGTTTCTTGCTTACTGTAAACAGGACAAAGGTGACGGAGCACGTGGCTGGAATGACGGAAAGTATCTCAGGCATTTCATATGCACCATAAGCAGCACCAACACACAACAAACTCTTTCTAACAATCAGGGATCCTCTGTTCTGTTCCTTGGCCTCAGCCGCTGGGTCATGGCTTGTGGGTTTCCCTCTGAGGACAGGACTTAAGGACCAGGACTGGCCAAAGTTGGTCCCCAAACAGTTCAGGCTTTCAAGACCACCTGAGGATCTTTGTAAAATGTGTCAGTAATGAATACACTTGTGCCCAAGCTAGGAGATCTGTAAAGCATTAACTGTCCTTGAGGTCTGATTTTGGCCACTCCTGGTGTAGATGCATCCCATCCACCATGAACCATTGGGACTACCCGTTGAGCCTTATCTTCCTGCTCTGGAAGAGTTGGCTGAATGGAAGTGATCTGCAGAAAGGTGACATAGCTTTGCATGCACGTTGTCTATTATCTTCCTGTGAGACCATCAAGGTCGCACACACCGGCCTCATAGAGCAGAGAGACCTTGGAGTATTCATAGTTTCTATACATTGTCCTAAAAATAGAGGCGACTATTAGGGACAAAATATAGTCAAAAACATCAAAAGCCAACATACAGTGTAGTGACCACATTTTATTCTACTCAGCAAATATTGTGGGTCAGACTGAGCACCGTTTTCAGATTTGGAAGAGATCACCTCTTCTTTAAAATGCAAAGTGGATGACTTATCTTCTCATAGTCAAATTGTCTGACGTAGAGGTGCAACTCAGATGCAATAACGTCCGTTTGGTGGGGCTTCCTGACAAGGTAATGGGAACGGCCTCAGAGAAGTTCCTTAAGGATTGACTGATTACACTGTTTACCCGGGAGGCTTTCAGTCCCCAATTTGCTGTGGAACGTTCTCACCAGCTTCCTTCTCGACCCCCTCCACCTGGTGCTCCTGCTAGAAACTTTATTCCCACGTTTACTACATTTCAAGGACCAAGACACTCTTCTTTGTCTGGCCCGCACAAATGACCCACTGACGTTTGTGTCTCTTTTACCCGAACTTTGCGCTGGATGTAAAAAAAAAAAAGTTCCTTTTTCTGCAGATTAAACACAAGCTCCGTGACCATAATATTCAATATTCCAAGCTGTTTCCAGCCTGAGAACTGCACTCACTTCTCTGCTAATCCTAAAATTCGCCAACCCCATGCTCCATGATAAAGGCTGATCTCTGCTTGATAATTGTCTGGTTTCTTTTCCTCGGTATGCCCTTCTTTCTCTACTAGCAGTATATTGCTGTACAGGTTTATAGTTGTTTATCTTGGGCTCACACACTATATATTTACAGGTTGGCCTTTATTTTACAATATGATAGATTGTAATATGCTCATATCAAATACTAGGTGATTCATTGCGCTCTATGGGCACTCTTCACACCGTCGTAAGTGGCTACGCCCCTTAACCCTTGCACGCCCTTGTGGCATGCAATATTTTTAATATATGGAGTGTATTACCTCCAATCATAATTGTGTGATTGGTTAAATATTGCACGGACAAAGGGCGTGCGATGGTTAAGGGATCGAAGCTCCTTGTAACGGCGTGAACAGGGCACGCAGGGCCTGATGAATCACCTGGTAGGTGCTGTGGTTGGGGGAATGGCGGGTGCGGGGGAGACGCGGATTGGGGAGGGGGTCCGGGGTGCCGCGGGTGGGGGAGGGGGCGGTTCCGTGGGTGTGGGGTTGGTGGATGCGGTGGTGCCGCGGGTGGGGGAGGGGGAGGGGCAGGTGCGTGTGTAGGGGAGGGGGTCCGGAGCCACCACAGGTGGGGGAGGAGTGGTTGCGGAAGTGCCGCTGGTGGGGGAGGGGTGGGTGCGGTGGTGCTTTGGGTGGGGGAGGGGCAGGTGCGGTGGTGCTATTGGTGGGGGAGGGAGTCCGGAGCCAACGCGGGTGGGGTAGGAGCAGTTGCGAGGGTGCTGCAGGTGGGGGAGGAGCAGGTGTGGGGGTGCCGAGGGTGGGGGAGGGGCGGGTGCGGGGGTGCTGTAGGTGGGGGATGGGTGGGTGCGGGGGAGACGCAGATGGGGGAGGGGGTCCGGGGTGCCGTGCGTCGGTTGCGGGGGTGCCACGGGTGTGGAAGGGGTGAGTGCCAGGGTACTGCGGTTGGGGGTCCGGAACCACTGCAGGGGGAGGAGTGATTGCGGGGGGCTGCAGGTGGGAGAGGGACGGTTGCGGTGGTGCCGCGGGTGGGGGGGGGGGTATGGGGGTGCTACAGGTGGGGGATGGCCGGGTGTGGGACACGGATGGGGAGGGGGTCTGGGGTGCAGCGGGTGGGGGAGGGGCGGTTGCAGGGTTGCGGCAGGTGTAGGAGGGGCGAGTGCTTTGGTGCTGCTGGTGAGGGAGGGGCGGGTACGGTTGTGCTGTGGGTGTGGGAGGGTCGGGTGTGGGGGTGCCATGGGAAAGAGGGTCCCGAGCCACCGCGGGCGGGGGTGGAGCGGTTGCGGGTGTGCCGCGGGTGGGGGAGAGGCGGGTGCGATGGTGCAACGGCTGGGGGATGGGCGGGTGCGTGGGTGGGGGAGGGGATTCTGCAGCCACCATGGGTGGGGGAGGAGCAGTTGTGGGGGGTGCCACGGGTGGTAGAGGGGCGGGTGCAGTGGTGCTGTGGGTGGGGGAGGGGCAGGTGTGGGGGTGCTATGGGTGGGGGAGGGGTCTGGAGCCACTGTGGGTGGGGGAGGAGCAGTTGCGGGGGTGCTGCGGGTGGGGGAGGGGTGGGTGCAGTGGTGCCACGGGTGGGGGAGGGGCAGGGGTGCTGCAGGTGGGGGAGGGGGTCCAGAGCCACCACTGGTGGAGGGGGAGGTGTTGGGGGGCCGCAGATGAGGCCCAGAGGTACTGCGAGTGGGGGAGGGGCGGGTAATGCTTCTCCTCCTGGAAGCAGCTAAGCTGCTGTCCTCCCTTTGGCAGTGGCTCTCCCGGAGACTCGCATAGCAGCCAGTCACTATTGTTGGCGCCGGTGTGCCAACGCGCCGCATTACAGGGAAGAAGATGCACTCAATAAACTACAGCTCCCAGCAGGCATTATTGCCGGAATGCTTTGGCGCTAAGGGCTGCTGGGAGCTGTAGTTTATTTAGTGCGTCTACTTCCCTGTAATGCGGTGCGTTGGGACACCGGTGATAACAATAGTGACTGGCTGGCAGAACTGACTGACTGGCTGAATCAATGTAAAAGGTGAGAGTGCTGTGCAGTGTCAGTGACACCGCACACCCACTGCACTGCACAGCACTGTCACCTTGTACATTGATTCAGCGTCCAGACATTACCCTCCGCGATATCACCCTCTATCCGTTACATTAGCCATCTCGGGGCTTCCAGGCCGGCAGGCCAGGTGCTGTGTTGCGGAGTCAGGGCCTCTGGGGATCTGGGCGTGGCTGTGGCGGGGAGGCACTTCTGTGACATCACACGCAGAGGAGGCTCCGGGGCTCAGAGAGTATGCGGTGCAGGGAGGCCTATGAAAGCCTTCAGCTGCGGCGCTTTCATACACATCTATGCCGGTGGCCGCAGCAGCTCTTGTTCCACCTGCGCTGCGGCTAGGGAGTGGGGATTGTTCGTGCCGGGGAGGCAGGCGGACTGGCAGCAGGACAATGACATAGGACGCTGCAGTAAAAGGATTTTTGTTGTTCCCTATGTACAGCGCAGAGACTTGCTGCAGGTGCAGTGGCATACCCTCCAGCTGCACCTTTTTGGCAGGTACAGGACCTTTTTTTTTGGGTGGTCTTCAGTATGCCGACTGTCGGGATCCCGGTGCACAGTATACCGGCGCCGGAATCCCGACAGCCGGCATACCGACACTTTTTCTCCCCCGTGGGGGTCCACGACCCCCCTGGAGGGAGAATAAAATAGCGTGGCGTGTGTAGCGCGCCACCGTGCCCACAGCGTGGCAAGCGCAGCGAGCCCGCAAGGGGCTCATTTGCGCTCGCCACGCTGTCGGTATGCCGGCGGTCGGGCTCCCGGCGCCGGTATGCTGGTCGCCGGGAGCCCGGCCGCCGGCATACCATACTACACCCCTTTTTTTAATGGTCTGTACCGATTTTTGGCTCTGCAAACTTCCATTGAAAGTATAGGAAAAGGGGCGTGGCCACACAGCTGTACCCGTGACCACGCCCCCTTTTGGGATTTGTAGCGATGTTTATGTGTAAGTTGTTGGAGGGTATGCAGTGGGCCTATTTTGGGGTGTGGGCCTGGAGCTGCAGCTCCATCAGCCCCATTGTTAATCCTACTCTGGGAACACACAGCAGCCAAAGGGCAGAGCCTCCCATTGGATGTAACCTGTGTGGGAGGGCGTTTCTCGCCCAATCAGCTGTGGGCTGGGTGTGATAGACCTGCTGCTAACCCAATGAGAGCTTCTAGCCACGCCCAGCGTTATACACACAGTCACTCTGGGCTATTATATAGGAGATGTTCAATCCATACTTTAATGTTATTTTTTTCCTTTTTGTTTAAGTGGTGAATCTTATCTCCTTGATGGCTGTACAGGGTTGGGTCAGTTTTTTGTTTTTTCATCACTTTGGATATAGTAGTTACATAGTAACATAGTTAATGAGGTTGAAAAGAGGCAAAATGCCCATCGGATTCAACCTGTAATGTGTCTTAAAACGAGTTCATTATAATGTCCTAATTGATGTAATGTTTTATGTTTAGTTACCAACTGTAAATCATGTTCCTCCCAGATTAAACATGTCAATATTTTAATTTAAATGCTATAACCTTGGATATCATTTTCAGTCAGAAATTTATCCAATCCATTTTTAAATGCATATATAGAGTCCGCCATTACCACCTTCCCTGGCAGGGAATTCCAGATCCTTATTGCCCTAACAGTGAAGAACCCTTTCCTCCGTTGAGTATGGAATTTCCTATCCTCCAGCCTCAGCGAGTGACCTTGCGTCTTATACAGAGTTCTTTTAATAAACAATTCCTCTGATAACTCTTTGTAATTTCCCTTTATATATTTCAAGATATTGATAATGTCTCCTCTTAGACGCCTCTTTTCTAGTGTATACATATTCAGCCTAGTAAGTCTTTCCTCGTAATCCAGTCCCTCTAGGCCTTTAATCAGTTTAGTAGCTCGCCTTTGAACCCTTTTGAGTTCCCTGATATCTTTTTTATACAGTGGTGTCCCAAACTGAACACAATATTCCAGGTGGGGACGTATCAATGATTTATACAGCGGCCGGAGTACACTCTCGTCCCTTGTCTCAATGTATGTAATGTGAATATTTTTCTATAATTATTCTTTGCGATATACAGCGTTGTTGTAATATACTGATTCTGGATTACGCTGGATCCCTGGCTGGGGATTGGGCGCGCTGTATGCTTTCTACATGTATTTGGTTTCTCTGTGGCTTCCCTGCTGCTCCTTCTCTTTCTCTCAGTCTCATCCTGCTACATCTTTTCCCGTTCCCTGGCTCTATGTCTAGGGGGTTTGAGGGTCTCCACCTGCTCAGCTGGAATGCCTGTGGCCTAAATGACCGGATTAAATTATCTCTTGTTACGTCCCAGGTTAAGGAGTACAATACTGACATAATCTGCCTTTCAGAGACTCATCGATCTGGTAATAGAGTTCTAGCCCTAGGTAGGGTGGCTGTATCACTCCACATTCTCCATAATGACAGCGGGGTCTCTATTCTGATTAAAAAATCTGTTCAGTTCCACTTGGAGACCAGCCAGGTAGACCCCATGGTAGATATGATTTTCTCTGTGCATGCGTTACTCATACCTGGCTTCATATAGTAGCTATTGATATTCCTCCCCCGTATAGTAACGGGATCCTTCCACTTCTATTGCTCAGTCTCCAGCTACTGCACTTACTGCATGATAGACTTTAATAATGTAATGGACACTGTTTTAGATTGCTGGAAGTTCCTCCTCTTCTTCCTCCCCTACACCGTTTGCTAATTTGGTTGCACAGCTGGGTGGGATGGACTTCTGGTCGTACCATAGTCCTACCACTGCTCATTACTCCTGTCTTTCTACTTTCTATAATACATTGTCCTGCATAGACCTTACAGTAATCTCTCCTGATTCATCCCCGGGAGTATCTGAGGTGGCTTATCTGTTTAGGGGGGTTCAGTATGTATTACCGATGTACGGGATGCCAGCGGTCAGACTACCAACAGCGCCATCCCAGCCATCAGAATCCCAATAGTTCCCTCCCCCTCTAAAGTACCCTAACCCTCCCCTGCCCCCTACCCTAACCCTCCCTTGTGGGTGCTCATCACTAACCCTCCCGGGGGTAGCTACCTGGCCTAGCTAGAGAGGAGTCCAGTAAATTCGGTGCATTCGTGATTCCCAGGGTCATACAGATGGAGCCATCTTTATCTTGGCCTTTACTAGGATTAATTGAGCCAGGGCAGTCAGACTTAATCCCCTGCTGTAATGACTTAGGGGCCTATTTATCACCATCCGCATCCAGGATGCGGATGACAGGTGATAAAATCGCCCCAACTCGCACTGCGATAACTGATTACATCGCAGGGATGTATCAATTATCGCATGCAGGTACAGAGCTTGCGGTCAAGCTCTGTCACTGCCATGATACTCCGCAGCATCATCGAGGTATTTTTCGAAAAAAATACCCCGATGTCCTGCTGCGCATGCGCTTCCCCCACCAACATCGCCGCTACCGCCGCCGTCTTTGCAGCGTCACTTTACTGCACCGGGGTCACTTTGCAGCACATGGGGGACCCGGCGCCCGGCAGCGCTCACCGGAGCAGCGGACACTGGATCCCTAGACTGGTGAGTAAATTGATCTTCTGTGGGGGTGGGAGTCCGCGGAGCGTGGGGGTAGTCGCGACGGGGGGGGGGGGGGGTTTGACCAGGCGGCGGCGGTAGCGGATATAGCTAATCACTCTGCCGGGTCCCCGCTCAGCTTTCTCTGCCAGGGGCAAATGCCTCATTATTGCAGTGCTGCCCTGTGATCTCGCCAGCCTGAGCCGGTGTTATTATCACAGGGCAGCACTGCAGGATTTTGTCACATTTTTGTTTTAGTAAATTTGGCCACATCACATTTCCCATTATAAGTATGGGGAATGCGATGCGGGTTACTAAAAAAAGTGAATTAAAGGGTTTGGAGCAGTTTCTCATGAAAACTCAATCCAAATGCCCTTTATACATCCAGGTGATACAAAAATAATGTGAAAAAGGGGGTTTTCTGTTTTCACACCCTTTTCACATTATTTTATTAAAAATAATTTTAATAAATAGACCCCTTAATCCCCTGATGTATTGTTCTCTGTATTGTATTGCAGCTGAGAACAATAGATGAAGGACTTATGCTAATAAACCATGGTGCGCCTAGGTGCAGCAGAGAAGCCAAGATAAACGTGGCTCCAACTGTATATACATCATTTGTGACCTGACATCATTAAAGTATTCCTTGGGTGTTACTCCTCGCTGTACGCCTTCGGAGCTTCCTACTCTGCAGTTATTATTAGGCAAGCCTGGGAAAGACCCGACCAATCCTGACGCCTATCCACCTACTTCCTTAGAATTTCTTTGGCCTAGATGTAGAGGAGACCCAGTTCGTGGCACTTTATAAATATGTGTTATGTCTCACTGGGATCAGTATGAGATCCCGGCGGCGAGGGCAGCGTGTCCCCTCGCGGGCTTCGGGCACGGTGGCAACCGGTTCTGTTCCCCATCGGGTGGTGTCGTGGTCCACCACCCAAGTGGGGAATCCAGCCGGCGGTCAGGACTGCCGGTATTGCAGATGGTTTCGGGATTCCGGCGTCGGTATATTTACCGCTGGGATCCCGTCCAGCGGTCAGTTGACTGTCTACCGTCTCACTACACTGGCCACGGTAATAATTTCACGTATGTGGTCTGTGGCTGATTCTCGAAATCACACAACAGCCGATTATCAAATGACTGCAGATGCATACAGATCGTGACGCGAGGCCAAACTGCGAAAAAATATGGCGTCTTTTTTGATCGCTAGGTGAACGCAGGCTGATTGACAGGAAGCGGATGTTTGTGGGTGGTAACTGGCCGTTTTCTGGGAGTGTCAGGGAAAGCGCAGGCGTGTCCAAGCGTTATCAGGGAGGGTGTGTGACGTCAGCTCCGGCCCCGATCAGCCTGTTTGTATCGCATTGTAGTAGTAAGTCCTGGGCTGCGCACACACTGCACACACTGGAAAATCATTCACTGGTGAGCGAGTTGTGAACGGATTTGCAGCTGACCGGCGTTTGCAAAACTTTTCGTACGGTGTACACAGACTTGCGCAGGGCGGCGACAATCTGATCACACACCTCTGCAAATTCGCAGGTCTGAATTAGGCCCTCAATGCCTAAGTGGGTCATTCCGAGTTGATCGCTCGCTAGCAGTTTTTAGCAGCCGTGCAAACGCTAGGCCGCCTCCCACTGGGAGTGTATCTTAACTTAGCAGAAGTGCGAACGAAAGGATCGCAGAGCGGCAGCAAAATAATTTTGTGCAGTTTCAGAGTAGCTCCAGACCTACTCAGCGCTTGCGATCACTTCAGACTGTTCAGTTCCGGATTTGACGTCACGAACACGCCCTGCGTTAGGCCAGCCACGCCTGCGTTTTTCCTGGCACGCCTGCGTTTTTCCTGGCACGCCTGCGTTTTTTCGAACACTCCCTGAAAATGGTCAGTTACCTCCCAGAAACGCCCCCTTTCTGTCAATCACTCTGCGGCCAGCAGTGCGACTGAAAAGCGTCGCTAGACCTTGTGTGAAACTACATCGCCCGTTGTGAAAGTACGTCGCGCGTGCGCATTGCGCTGCATACGCATGCGCAGAAGTGCCGTTTTTTTGCCTCATCGCTGCGCAGCGAACATTTTCAGCTAGCGATCAACTCGGAATGACCCCCTAAGTGTCCTGATACATGGGATAGATGGAGTCAGGCCGATACTATACAGGATCCTTCACGTAACGCAGTGTATTATATTTATACTATGTATGGAGATGTCTGGTGAGACAGAACCGCTGCCTTTGAGATGTCTGGTGAGACAGAACCACTGCCTTTATTATGTTGTCTTATTTTTATCATTAACAAGATATACGCTGAATTATTTGTATTATATAAAATGCTTTCCGGTCAGGACTCCACGCTCTTACCCGCGGTATTTATTATACTGTGATAATGTAATGCACTAGTATATCACTTATACATTCTCTATACATCCTACCATTGACTGTTTGTATTACTAGGATAGGGGACAGGGGGTGTAGAAATGATTACCCCTCTGATGTCGGGTCCGCCGGCATATACTATGTGTTCCCTATTTACTATGTGTAGTAGAGATGTACAAACGTTACACCTGGAACGACCAGTTCCCACAGCTACCAGGCCCTCAGGGCACGGCCAGAATATTTCTTCACCTTGTCATGTGTTTTCCCCTCGCGGGGACAGACCCTGGGTCCTGCTCAGTCCTGCTCTAGATGTGACATTGTGTTTCATTGCTTGCTGTGTAAACAGGATAGAGGACGAGGGTACGTGTGTCTGGGGAAGGGGTTACAGATTCATTGTGTGTGTATACACTACAGACACTCGCTACTTCTCTTGTTTAGCCTAAAACAGACCCTCTGTACATCACCCACCAGCCGCCCGCTGCACATTCTCCCCTTTCCTCCTCACTTCTGCCGAATGTTCTCATTTTCTACATTCCTATGACTTACCAGGTGTGTCAGTGGGTTGGCTATGATATGTCGGCGGTTAGAAGACCGACCGCGGCAATGATGAGAATCCCGTCAGGGGTTAGGTAAGTACACTTACCTTCCTCTAATGCCCCCCTAACCCTTCCTTTCCACAGCCTAATCCTAACCCTCCCCCGCAGCCTAACCCTAACCATCCCTGGGGGGTGTCGGGATTCCAATGCCGTGATTGTGATCCTTGATGGGATGCCTGCGTCGGCATTTCAAGCAGTGCCGGGATTCCAGCATCGGTATTGCGACTGCAGGGAACTCGGCTACCAGGATCCTGAGCGGATCCCCCCTTTATATTATTGTATGTAACAGCGGGGTGATGGGGTTGGTCTGACCCACCAATAATGGAGAACAGGAGCAGCACAGTGACATTTGAGGTGGGGCAGCCATGACGCTGCTGCTGAACTCATATACACTCACTTACCTCACTCACACTTACAGGTCTGCACTTCTCCGCCAGTCTCCCTGCAGGCACAGTGACAGCTAACGGTGCCGCAACGCCCGATGCTGCTCCACAGAAAGACGGGTCTCACGCCCATGACCTAATTATCGTTCCAGATTTACGCCATATATAGGGGTATATTCAATAAGAGTCGGATCCATTTCGACATGCATTTGTCGGAATGGATCCGACAACCCCTAATCAAAGAGTGGACAAATCTGACTGTCGGATTTGGCCGGTGTCTGTGTGGCTGTCAGCAGCTCCCCGTGTGTGAGAACACAGGGAGCTGCTGGAGCCGCACAACAAGCCCAGTGCTGCACTGCAGGGAGAGAGGTACCTGGCCGGCGGACGGCGTCAAAGTACCTCTCATCCCCGCTCCCCGTAGCCGCCGCACCGCTCCCCCTAGCCACCGCACCGCTCCCCCTAGCCACCGCACCGCTCCCCCTAGCCACCGCACCGCTACCCATAGCCGCCGCACCGCTCCCCATAGCCGCCGCACCGCTCCTCATAGGCTGCCGCTCCGCTCACCTTAATCCGACTTTTTTAAAAGTCAGATTGAGGTTGTCGGAAACAGGGCCAAATCCTGTCGGATTTGGCCTTGTTTCCGACAAAAGCACATGGATCCACGGCTATTCCGCCAATCCACGTGTTTTCCGACTTGTCGGAATAAAACAGCCTCTAATGAATAGGTCAGAACCCCTTCCGACCTATTTCTGTTGGAAGATGCCGTCTTTCTGACAAGGCGGCAGCCTCCGACACTTATTGAATACCCCCATAAAGTATATATTAAGTGTTCACTGAATGTACCATGGAGGGACAGCAGCAGATACTGTAGCTCCGATATGATACGTTACTGTCAAACTACTGAAATGTCTGCGGATATTGAAAATAATGTTCTCGGAATCTTGCATATAAGTAAGAAGTTTGCGTTACAAGGAGATGAAAGCACAGACATATCTGGTAAAGCTCAGTTCATCTCCTTTGAGTAGGATCTGACATAGATGAGTCATTTTTATTTTGCCGGGAGTTAGAATCAAGAGCACGCGCTGATATTGCCGCTGTCCTCAAGGGACATCTTACCCTCTACTCTAACCTACCTTAACCCCACTCACCCCACCCACCTACCCAATTTTTCCCAGGCATCCGTTCATGATATATCATCAAAGTCAAATTAAGGGGTGAGCTTCTAGGGCTCGGTAGGTTGGGTCTTTCACCTCGGGTGTGGGGAACCCGAGTTGGGTTCCCAGGAGCGGGAGAGGAGATTAGCATCTCAGAAACAATGAATGGTCTTTGGCTGAGGCAGAGGGGTATGATATGAATAAGGAAAGGAGGTTCGGACCCCGTGTCGGCAATGGCACCGGGAAAAGGAAATCACTATACCCCATAATGGTATGAAACCAAACCTTATGCGCATAATGCGCGGGTTCCAGGGATACAAAGTTATACATAGCCTAAGATGGCTCAGTCAGCACGTCAGTGCTCTATGGTTATGGGGTTGGGATCTGGTCTGAACACCGATAGTGTCTAGGTCGACAATGTTTAGGTCGACCACTGTTGGTCGACAGTCACTAGGTCGACATGTTTTCAAGGTCGACAGGGTTTCTAGGTTGACATGTTCTAGGTCGACAGGTCAAAAGGTCGATATGAGTTTTTCATGTTTTTTTTAATTTTTTTGAACTTTTTCATACTTAACGATCCACGTGGACTACAATTGGAACGGTAACCTGCGGTAGTGGAGCGAGGCACCTTGCCTGAAGCATGGCAAGCGAAGCGAGGGGACATGGTGCACTAATTGGGCTTCCCGGTCACTGTACGGAGAAAACGACACCAAAAAAACATGAAACACTCATGTCGACCTTTTAACCTGTTGACCTAGAACACGTCGACCTAGAAACCCTGTCGACCTAGTGACTGTCAACCTAAAGTGGTCGACCTAAACAACGTCGACCTAGACACTGTTGATCTAATGATCCACACCCATGGGGTTAGTGGTTCGGATCCCAAGACTTGAGCTTCTACCTGGTTGTTTCTATACAAGCTAACATTACAGACTGAGGCAGGACATTGCAGACTGAGGCAGGACATTGCAGACTGAGGCAGGACATTACAGGCTGAGGCAGGACATTGCGACTGAGGCAGGACATTACAGGCTGAGGCAGGACATTATAGACTTAGGCAGGACATTAAGGACTGAGGCAGGACATTGCAGACTGAGGCAGGACATTACAGGCTGAGGCAGGACATTGCAGACTGAGGCAGGACATTGCAGACTGAGGCAGGACATTATAGGCTGAGGCAGGACATTGCAGACTGAGGCAGGACATTACAGGCTGAGGCAGGACATTACAGACTTAGGCAGGACATTGCAGACTGAGGCAGGACATTACAGGCTGAGGCAGGACATTACAGACTGAGGGAGGACATTGCAGACTGAGGCAGGACATTGCAGGATGAGGCAGGACATTGCAGACTGAGGCAGGACATTGCAGACTGAGGCAGGACATTGCAGGATGAGGCAGGACATTGCAGACTGAGGCAGGACATTGCAGACTTAGGCAGGACATTGCAGACTGAGGCAGGACATTGAGGACTGAGGCAGGACATTGCAGACTGAGGCAGGACATTGCAGACTGAGGCAGGACATTGAGGACTGAGGCAGGACATTGCAGACTGAGGCAGGACATTGCAGACTGAGGCAGGACATTGCAGGCTGAGCCAGGACATTGCAGACTGAGGGAGGACATTGCAGACTGTGGCAGGACATTGCAGGCTGAGCCAGGACATTGCAGACTGAGGCAGGACATTGCAGACTGAGGCAGGACATTGCAGACTGAGGCAGGACATTACAGGCTGAGGCAGGACATTGCGACTGAGGCAGGACATTACAGGCTGAGGCAGGACATTATAGACTTAGGCAGGACATTAAGGACTGAGGCAGGACATTGCAGACTGAGGCAGGACATTACAGGCTGAGGCAGGACATTGCAGACTGAGGCAGGACATTGCAGACTGAGGCAGGACATTATAGGCTGAGGCAGGACATTGCAGACTGAGGCAGGACATTACAGGCTGAGGCAGGACATTACAGACTTAGGCAGGACATTGCAGACTGAGGCAGGACATTACAGACTTAGGCAGGACATTGCAGACTGAGGCAGGACATTACAGGCTGAGGCAGGACATTACAGACTGAGGGAGGACATTGCAGACTGAGGCAGGACATTGCAGACTGAGGCAGGACATTGCAGGATGAGGCAGGACATTGCAGACTGAGGCAGGACATTGCAGACTGAGGCAGGACATTGCAGGATGAGGCAGGACATTGCAGACTGAGGCAGGACATTGCAGACTTAGGCAGGACATTGCAGACTGAGGCAGGACATTGAGGACTGAGGCAGGACATTGCAGACTGAGGCAGGACATTGCAGACTGAGGCAGGACATTGAGGACTGAGGCAGGACATTGCAGACTGAGGCAGGACATTGCAGACTGAGGCAGGACATTGAGGACTGAGGCAGGACATTGCAGACTGAGGCAGGACATTGCAGACTGAGGCAGGACATTGCAGGCTGAGCCAGGACATTGCAGACTGAGGGAGGACATTGCAGACTGTGGCAGGACATTGCAGGCTGAGCCAGGACATTGCAGACTGAGGCAGGACATTGCAGGCTGTGGCAGGACATTGCAGACTGAGGCAGGACATTACAGACTGAGGCAGGACATTACAGACTGAGGGAGGACATTGCAGACTGAGGCAGGACATTGCAGGATGAGGCAGGACATTGCAGACTGAGGCAGGACATTGCAGACTGAGGCAGGATATTGCAGGCTGAGCCAGGACATTGCAGACTGAGGCAGGACATTGCAGGCTGTGGCAGGACATTGCAGACTGAGGCAGGACATTACAGACTGAGGCAGGACATTACAGACTGAGGGAGGACATTGCAGACTGAGGCAGGACATTGCAGGATGAGGCAGGACATTGCAGACTGAGGCAGGACATTGCAGACTTAGGCAGGACATTGAGGACTGAGGCAGGACATTGCAGACTAAGGCAGGACATTGAGGACTGAGGCAGGACATTGCAGACTGAGGCAGGACATTGAGGACTGAGGCAGGACATTGCAGACTGAGGCAGGACATTGCAGGCTGAGACAGGACATTGCAGACTGAGGCAGGACATTGCAGGCTGAGGCAGGACATTGCAGGCTGTGGCAGGACATTGCAGACTGAGGCAGGACATTGAGGACTGAGGCAGGACATTACAGACTGAGGCAGGACATTGCAGGCTGAGACAGGACATTGCAGACTGAGGGAGGACATTGCAGATTGTGGCAGGAAATTGCAGACTGAGGCAGGACATAGCAGACTGAGGCAGGACATTGCAGACTGAGGCAGGACATTGAGGACTGAGGCAGGACATTGCAGACTGAGGCAGGACATTGCAGACTGAGGCAGGACATTGCAGGCTGAGCCAGGACATTGCAGACTGAGGGAGGACATTGCAGACTGTGGCAGGACATTGCAGGCTGAGCCAGGACATTGCAGACTGAGGCAGGACATTGCAGGCTGTGGCAGGACATTGCAGACTGAGGCAGGACATTACAGACTGAGGCAGGACATTACAGACTGAGGGAGGACATTGCAGACTGAGGCAGGACATTGCAGGATGAGGCAGGACATTGCAGACTGAGGCAGGACATTGCAGACTGAGGCAGGATATTGCAGGCTGAGCCAGGACATTGCAGACTGAGGCAGGACATTGCAGGCTGTGGCAGGACATTGCAGACTGAGGCAGGACATTGCAGGATGAGGCAGGACATTGCAGACTGAGGCAGGACATTGCAGACTGAGGCAGGATATTGCAGGCTGAGCCAGGACATTGCAGACTGAGGCAGGACATTGCAGGCTGTGGCAGGACATTGCAGACTGAGGCAGAACAGTGCAGGATGAGGCAGGACATTGCAGACTGAGGCAGGACATTGCAGACTGAGGCAGGATATTGCAGCCTGTGGCAGGACATTGCAGACTGAGGCAGGACATTGCAGACTTAGGCAGGACATAGCAGACTGAGGCAGGACATTGCAGACTGAGGCAGGACATTGCAGGCTGAGGCAGGACATTGCAGGCTGAGGCAGGACATTGCAGGCTGAGGCAGGACATTGCAGACTGTGGCAGGACATTGCAGACTGAGGCAGGACATTGCAGACTGAGGCAGGATATTGCAGACTGAGGCAGGACATTGCAGGCTGTGGCAGGACATTGCAGACTGAGGCAGGACATTGCAGGCTGAGGCAGGACATTGCAGACTGCGGCAGGACATTGCAGACTGAGGCAGGATATTGCAGACTGTGGCAGGACATTGCAGACTGAGGCAGGACATTGCAGACTGTGGCAGGACATTGCAGACTGAGGCAGGACATTGCAGGCTGTGGCAGGACATTGCAGACTGAGGCAGGACATTGCAGGCTGAGGCAGGACATTGCAGGCTGAGGCAGGACATTGCAGACTGAGGCAGGACATTGCAGGCTGTGGCAGGACATTGCAGACTGAGGCAGGACATTGCAGGCTGAGGCAGGACATTGCAGACTGAGGCAGGACATTGCAGGCTGAGGCAGGACATTGCAGGCTGAGGCAGGACATTGCAGGCTGAGGCAGGACATTGCAGACTGTGGCAGGACATTGCAGACTGTGGCAGGACATTGCAGGCTGCGGCAGGACATTGCAGACTGTGGCAGGACATTGCAGACTGAGGCAGGACATTGCAGACTGAGGGAGGACATAGCAGACTGTGGCAGGACATTGCAGACTGAGGCAGGACATTGCAGGCTGTGGCAGGACATTGCAGACTGAGGCAGGACATTGCAGACTGAGGCAGGACATTGCAGGCTGAGGGAGGACATTGCAGACTGTGGCAGGACATTGCAGACTGTGGCAGGACATTGCAGACTTAGGCAGGACATTGCAGCCTGTGGCAGGACATTGCAGACTGAGGCAGGGCATTGCAGACTTAGGCAGGACATTGCAGACTGAGGGAGGACATTGCAGACTGTGGCAGGACATTGCAGACTGAGGCAGGACATTGCAGGCTGAGGCAGGAGGCAGGACATTGCAGGCTGTGGCAGGACATTGCAGACTGTGGCAGGGCATTGCAGACTGTGGGAGGACATTGCAGACTGCGGAAGAACATTGCAGGATGAGGCAGGACATTGCAGACTGAGGCAGGACATTGCAGACTGAGGGAGGACATTGCAGACTGTGGCAGGACATTGCAGACTGAGGCAGGACATTGCAGGCTGAGGCAGGAGGCAGGACATTGCAGGCTGTGGCAGGACATTGCAGACTGAGGCAGGACATTGCAGACTGTGGGAGGACATTGCAGACTGCGGAAGAACATTGCAGGATGAGGCAGGACATTGCAGACTGAGGCAGGACATTGCAGACTGAGGCAGGACATTGCAGACTTAGGCAGGACATTGCAGCCTGTGGCAGGACATTGCAGACTGAGGCAGGGCATTGCAGACTTAGGCAGGACATTGCAGACTGAGGGAGGACATTGCAGACTGTGGCAGGACATTGCAGACTGAGGCAGGACATTGCAGGCTGAGGCAGGAGGCAGGACATTGCAGGCTGTGGCAGGATATTACAGACTGCGGCAGGACATTGCAGACTGAGGCAGGACATTGCAGACTGAGGCAGGACATTGCAGGCTGAGGCAGGACATTGCACACTGAGGCAGGACATTGCAGACTGAGGCAGGACATTGCAGACTGAGGCAGGACATTGCAGGATGAGGCAGGACATTGCAGACTGAGGCAAGACATTGCAGACTTAGGCAGGACATTGAGGACTGAGGCAGGACATTGCAGACTGAGGCAGGACATTGCAGACTGAGGCAGGACATTGCAGGCTGAGACAGGACATTGCAGACTGAGGCAGGACATTGCAGGCTGAGCCAGGACATTGCAGACTGAGGCAGGACATTGCAGGCTGTGGCAGGACATTGCAGACTGAGGCAGGACATTGCAGACTGAGGCAGGACATTGCAGGCTGTGGCAGGACATTGCAGACTGAGGCAGGACATTACAGACTGAGGCAGGACATTGCAGGATGAGGCAGGACATTGCAGACTGAGGCAGGACATTGAAGACTTAGGCAGGACATTGAGGACTGAGGCAGGACATTGCAGACTAAGGCAGGACATTGAGGACTGAGGCAGGACATTGCAGACTGAGGCAGGACAGTGAGGACTGAGGCAGGACATTGCAGACTGAAGCAGGACATTGCAGGCTGAGACAGGACATTGCAGACTGAGGCAGGACATTGCAGGCTGAGGCAGGCCATTGCAGGCTGTGGCAGGACATTGCAGACTGAGGCAGGACATTGCAGACTGAGGCAGGACATTGCAGACTGAGGCAGGACATTGCAGGCTGAGGCAGGACATTGCAGGCTGTGGCAGGACATTGCAGACTGAGGCAGGACATTGCAGACTGTGGGAGGACATTGCAGACTGAGGCAGGACATTGCAGGCTGTGGCAGGACATTGCAGACTGAGGGAGGACATTGCAGACTGTGGCAGGACATTGCAGACTGTGGCAGGAAATTGCAGACTGAGGCAGGACATTGCAGACTGTGGCAGGACATTGCAGACTGCGGAAGGACATTGCAGGATGAGGCAGGACATTGCAGACTGAGGCAGGACATTGCAGA